>NC_067479.1:34755856-35063023 GCF_947179515.1 Apodemus sylvaticus | reverse complement strand
AAAGAAGTCCTTATATTTTCTGCAAATATTACTTGTAACAAATTATTCTAGACTATGTGATAGAACTTAAACTTATCTGGTGCTATACAGTCAATAAGATTGACTCTATGAAAATCTATCACCAAGAAATTAATTGGATGCTGCATAGTTATTCATAGTTGTTCTACTTGTGTTATTAAGTCAACTAAAATTACTGGACCACAAAATGAGCATTCCAGTTATTTGGGCAGACTCATCTGAATGGAAATGATTATGCATTGATCAAATCAGGGTTTCCATGGATTGGCTGTTAAGACAAGTGAAATGCTTGAACCCATCACAGATTAGTTTGAGGCAATAATCCTCTGTATATTTATTTTCTTTAATACTGAATTCAATAACTGAACTCCATTTAAGGATACAATATTTGTTCAATTCTGTAAATCAATAATGCCTCTTTTACTAGACATTACTCTTATAACTTAGGGCTTACAGCATTTATAGAATATACCCACTGAAACAAAATAAAAATGACAACATTCTCTGGAGAAAGCATTTTAAATATCCAAAAAAACCTTATAGTTTGACAGGTATGCTGTTAAGAAGCTAGTGTAAGCTCTCTCCAGTTCTTTTTTGAGGCATTCAGAACTATGTGTTTTCCTCTTAGCACTGTTTTCATTCTGTCCCATAAGTTTGGGTATGTTGTGCCTTAATTCTTTGTGAGATGTGGTTATTTTTTAAAATCTGATTTGGTAATAATTATACAATGCATTTTTTCCTACCTACTTTTGGAATGTCAATAAAAGACTGGGGCAAAAAAAGGACAAGAGAGCCAGTGAGTGGGCAAGTGTAGAAGTCAAGTAAAGAATATGAAAAAAATCATGTAAAGCATAAGTGAAGAAAAAATATGAAGAGTGAGAGAGAGAAAATGTAAACACTGTGTGAAGAGAAAATGTGAAGTGTGTATGGTAAATATGTGTGTGAGCAAAAGGAGAGAATATGTGTACGTGTGAAGTGTGTGTCTGTGTGTGTGTGTGTGTGTGTGTGTGTGTGTTTGAATGAAAGGGAAACACACAGAAGTGTAAAAGAGTGTGGGAGTTCAAAAAAATAACATAAGAAAGAAAAGAACAAAGGAGAAAAATAGAACATACAAGAGAATACAGACTTTGAAAAGCCTCAACTGCAAGTGTGCCAGCAAAAAAGTAAGAAAGAACAGAGAGAGAAGAGAAAGAAACTTTAAGTCTTAAAAAATTGCCTATCAGCTTATGCTCCCCCAAAACAGTCTGTATATATTTATTATGTGACTTCCAGATATCCCTGTTTCCAGTTGAGAACTCTGATCCTGTGTAGAGGCTAGACTCGGACCATAAATGGTGCTAACTTGGGGCTCTAACTCATGACCCTGAGATATCTGACTTTAAAGTTAGTATAAAATAGATTGCTTAGCATGTTTGTGTAGCTACTCCTAGCCTGGTAACCCACATCTTTGACAACAACACTTTTTCTTGATTTGACTGGAATAAGACGAGAGAAGGAGATAAAAAAGTCAAGAAATAAAAGAGGGAAGATGTCAAAGTATCTTTATATGCAGATGATATAAACATGAGCAAAAAGTAACATGAATACATTAAAATGATAAAAAGTATAAAATATCAGAAAATGGAAAACTTCCAGTGTTTATAGATTTATACTACAGTTTTGAGTTTACTAAAAAAAAAACTGTTTTACAAATAGAGGTTTACTGATTCCAAATGACCTCCTCAAAATTCCATCATAAATTTGAAGAAATTAAAACAACAGCCACATCAACAATAACAAAAACTTACATCTTAAAGGGAACACTAAAAGCCTATAAAGAGCTATGATAATCATGAATAGTAAACACAATATTACAATGATCTTTTTCAAAATCAGATATAATCCACAGAGTCCCTTTAGTGTTGCCTGTGTTAATATGGATCTGAGAACAAATTCTAGAGCTTGTTCAGCTTACTAAGGCCTACATGGCCCAAGAAAGCTGACTTTCACTCTTTTAACAACTATCAACTCCAACAGCTTCTCAGGTAGATGACCGGCCTTATGTTCCTCTTTCTTCTCTGTGTTGGAGTATTGGCTGCTTTGATCAGTTTAGGTCTTGTGTAGGAATCACAGCTGATGTGATTTCATGAGAGCCATGAACTTATCATGTCCAGAAAACATTGTTTCTTCATAGGGCTCTCTGATTTCTGAGTCTTAAAGACTTCTTCCTTCTTTCACAAGTATCTCTGAGTTCCTGTCTAAAGGAAATACAGGGACAAAGAGTGGAGCAGAGACTCAAGAAAACGACATCCAGAGACTGCCTTCCTTTGGGATCCATCCCTCATTCAGACCCAAAACCCAAACACTATTGCCAATGCCAAGAAGGGAATGCTGACAGGAGCATGATACAGATGTCTCCTGAGAAGCTCTGCCAGAACCCGACAAGAACAAATGTCGAGGATTACAGCCAACCATTGGACTGAGCACAGGGACAACAATGGAGGAGTTAGGGAAAGACTGAAGGAACTGAAGGAGACTTATAAGGCATCAGTGGGAAGGGAGGTCCTTGGTCCTGTTTAAGCTAGATGCCCCAGTGTAGAGGAATTCTAGGGCAGTGACGTGGGTGTGGGTAGGTGGGTGGGAGATTTGAAATGTAAACAAATAATATATCCAATTAAGAAAAATAAAATATATCTACTTGTGAAAAAAAGATTGAACACACTATAATCACTTCCTCTTGCATTTTGACTAGCTGCAATTCTCTTAACTTCATCAGCTACCAAGAGATAATTCTGTAATAAGGGTTAAAAGTTTGGAAAAGGTTAAATACATAGAAAGTCATTTGGCATCATGTCTAACAAAACAACTATAGTAGGGTCTAATACATCCCCATTATTGTAAAGCAGTTTCCTCTAAGATTAAAACCTCCCATCTTGAAGGACAGATCATTGGGATACTAGATAGGTAAAATAACAGACTATTTTCAGGCATAAAATTAAAAGAAAATTAAAACAACAGGATGCTCTATGAGGAAGTGAACCATTTCATTAATTAAGAACAGGAAGTAACAACTCAAACTTGCTTCAGGAAAATCCTGAAAGAGACCAGATTTATACCACCCCTCTATTTCCAATCATAAAGAATTAGGGAAGAATGCTAAGAGCCTCAGTGGATAGAGCTGCCTGGAAGGAGAGACCAGCTGAGTTTTCTGGAAGAGGCTCAATCCAAAGAAACATTCTATAATGAGAAACTACAATGAATTCATCTGCCAAGTTGCACAATGGATCCAGGTTGTCATGTTTCCAGGTTTTGTGATTGTTGGGTTTGGCTTTTGTGATGCATCTGTCATTAAGTCATTTATGTGCCTTTCAGTAAGTATTTTCATCTGTATTTCTATAAGTAACCCAGATATAACTCATTGCTTCATTAAGTTTGGCCTGGAAGGTATCCCATTCTTTGGTCTGTCACAGGTTTCCTTTCAGGAACTAGCAGACTTTTGTTCAATATATCACTAGGAAAAATATAATACAACACAATTCCATAGGTTCTTAGTCTGTTTTCCAGTAGCAAACCTAGATTCTCTTTTGTGGAGAGAATCCAGAAAGAGGCTTTCAGTCTGGTAAGAAAGATAATGGTAAGCCCCAAATCATTATTGTATTGAAATGATCTGCACAAAATAGTTATTCAACAATGCTGATCAAGCCAATTAGCATTTTTAGTATTTTTATGGACAGGCAAGGAATGGATCTGTATCTCTGAGAAGTTTCTTGGTGCTTAAGATCAGAGTACAGCACTTTAAAAGATTAAGCCACAATTACATCAGTATTCACTTGGGGTAAGGGATGCACTGGGGATGAATTTGAGGCAGCCTGGCAACATCTTCTTACTTTGTAAAGCTCAGCAACATTTTACAAATGCTACAAAAGTTTTGGACAATGGTCAACGTTATGGACAGGCTCATAAGCATTGCCAAAGGAAATGAAGCTGATGGGAGGTAGAAGGTTGAGAAGTGTACAGGTAAGCACAAAATAAAGTTAGTAATAAAGTTGGTACAGGATGGTGTTACCTCATTCATTTCAACATTAGTGGGTCTGAATTGACAGAATGGTCATTATTGTAGCTGTCACAGTTCACAGCTACTTTGCTAGGCTGGCATTAAAATTGTCATTATCTGGCACAGCCACTAGAAACTTAGAACTGTAGGTAGTTAGAATGACAGCCAGGAAATAGTTTTTTATATCTTTATGTAAAATTTATATTAGTGTTGGGTTTTTGTGTGTGAAAATTGTATGAATTATGATGTCAAGCATTGTGTTCTATATCTATATCATTAGACATCAAAACAGAAGACTGCTTAAAGTTTTCTAAAATAATTGTCAAAAGTGAAATTTTTGGATAACTCAAGTTAAGTCTCCATTCTACTATCACTAACCCCCAATGCCTAAGGAAATACATATTTTATCTTAGGCCCCTTAAATTGACAGATGAGTGTTGTATATATAACAAGAAACTGTGGGAGAATGCTTGCTGTATTTATCTATACTTGACCTTGAGAGAAACTTTGTAAAAACCTTGGATAACATTGTCTAAACATGTATATTAATAGGAACAGACTGTAAAACTACAGTGATAATCATGGAAAGAAAAAGGAAAAATGCTGAGAACTGCTCTGAACACAGTATGTTTCTTATTTAGAGAAAAATGATATACAAAGGAAGTATTAAAAATAAAAATCAATAAAATAAAAATGTCACTTATAGAATTATATTCATTTTATTAGTTGGTGAAAAGCAAAAGGAATGAGCTGAAACACAATTCCTCATTGTGTTCATAGATTGATTTTAAAAGCAAATGAGTACTTGAAACAATGGAGTTCATACAGTTCTGTGAAAAGAACACAATGTTACTATTATTTTCTAGAATAATTACTCTTTTCTTTATAAGGGCAGACATGCTCTATTGCTTAATGCATGTGAGTACATTTATCATGGATGCTGTGAAATTTCTACTGCTAGGTTCATAGATACAATAAAACATAGCCTAAAGACATTTGAAAACCAGCTCTTATATCATATAAAGTATTGTAGGTTGAAGTAAACAATGGGTATAAATATGGCAAATTGCCAACTTCAGTTAATAATCATTGTCTCTTCCTTCTAGCTGTGTGATGTATACAGTTGTACACATATTTGCATAAATATTTAAAACCTGTTTGAAGGTTGCTGTAACAAATATTTATAGTTTCACTTATTGTTCTTTCTTCATTTAACAATGGATGTTACTTAACTGGATCATGTTATTTTCTCTAATATTTGCCCATACATTCATAGCACGGTAAAGTACTTGTGTTTATTTTCTAACTAATTTTTAGTATTTAAAGTACAAAATAGTTAAAAGATTATTATATGTTTTCTAATTTGTAAACAATGCATTGATGCATCCTCACTTAAAAATAATAATAAAATGTATTTGTCTACTAGATTGGTTTGGAGATAACTTGGGAGATCCAGGGGTTTTTTAGTGTACTTCAGCACTCTCCTATGAGTTGTCCTTTGGCTCGAAAATGGCAATCCATAATCATGAGAACATTAGCATAGAACTTACTGCAGTAGCTGACCATTGTAAACTTCAAGAATGCAAGTCCCTGATTACTATGAGACACCCTTTCCTACAGCCCTAGAATAAAGAGTAAAAGACAAACCCTAGTGTTTATTAACCTATTGCTTATGTTTTTATCTTGAATTTAAAGGAAAGCTGTCCTGGTTATTATTTTTCATATTTTGACATACAACTCCTACTGTATCACTTTTAGCTCAAATCAATGTCTAGGCTTTTCACTAAACAATGCAACTTAGCCATCAGGAGCCTTTCACAGAATGCTCCCTGAAAATGCTCATGTTCATCGTTTGATGATCACAGACACCTGTATCACTAAGAAGCAACAGTCATTTCACTGTTCAACTTTACCCTCCACGTTTTACACACATCAGAAACACACACATACATTTCTAATTCACATTAGCTTTTTTCACTTAGCAATATTAACAAAAGATTGTTCCACATACTTTTTGCAAAGCTTAGTGCATCTTTTATTGTTTCTCAGTCCCAGTCTCTAGAGGCAATAGATGTTGCTCATGAACTGCTTTATGACTCTTTTGAGTGGATACATTTACACAATGTGCTTCCTCTTCTTTCCTCCTGATAAGCAAAACAGTGGTGCATATATTCTACAGATGTTAATCAACAAGTACAAAGCTAATATTTAATATTGAAGAAGCTGTATTTTGTTACTAACCTCTCCTTTAATGGTTCTACCTTTCCTTATGCTGTATCACATTTATTATCTATGCTACATTTACTCTATATGAAGAAATATTTGTATATATATATATGACATTTGATATAGTGCAGATATTCTAGTTAGACAAGTGTTATGTATCTGAGAAAATATTTATAGTAAAATTATTTAAGTCTAGTGAGATGGTTGAAGGAGTATACACTTGATCCAAATCCTAAACATCTGAGCTTGATACAGGAATCTAGATAATGAAAGAAAATAGCAGATTCCTTATACTTTTTTTCTGATTTGTACAATGAAACTCACATGTCCTTCAAACAAATAAATAATTTGAATAAATAAATATTTTTAAACTTTTTTTTATTTTTAATATTTACATAAACTTGTAACCTGTCAGTTTTATTAAAACAGTCATTTATTAAGTGATGTTAAATTAAATTTATAGATTGACATTTTGCTTAAAAGTATATTTAGATGCCATTCAGTAATATCATGTATACAAATTCATGTATACAAATATCATGTAAACAAATAAAATCATGTATACATTGTGTGTCCTTTTGCTTTATTTCTTTTTATTTATATTACTAGTAGATTTTTTATTATGAATAGAAACTTTTTCATTGAATTTCATAGCTTATTATTGGTATACAAGAAAGATTGTATTGATTTTTGGTTTTTAGAATTGTTTCTGGTTTTTCTATAGCATTCTCATATTATAACTAATTGATTCCAATGTTTATTTCTGTGGCCCTCTGGTTAGAAAATTCTAAGCTTCTGAATATAATGAAGTGCTCCTGTTCACCCACACAAGTACTTCAATGAACTCTATTGATGTAACCACAAAGAAAGAAAATGACTACACTCTGACAACAGCCTCTTTCAGAGAAAACAGCCTTTGCTCTGTTGTATCTTTCTGTGAAGTCTTAAGACCACAGGAACAATGAAATATCTCTTCCTGAATTCTCAGCAATTCATTTATCTCTTTCCTATTTGCATGATGATCTTCTTTCATCACACTTATTATCATTTAAATCTGTTCTCTTTGTCTCTTTGTACTTCTGTGAATCCATTTTCCAGGACCCCTATTCAACCAAATCCTTTCATTATGCCTATTCTGAATCAATTGCTCCAAATCAAATGGGTTTTCTTTCTTACCTTACTTTTAAAAGATAAATAGGTTCCTTGTTTTCATGGATCCTTAAATTTCACATTTCCAGTGACATTATATGATATAAAAAATAGTTTTATTAAAGGAATCTGGCCTTAGTACATTTATATGATTTAAATATGATCTCTTCATTAACTTACTACATGCATTCAATGCTATGGTATTCCACAATTTGCAGTGAACATTAGTAATAACAATTGTTTGTGTAGTTGAAGAATATTTTTTCATATAGTACCATGAACTCTAAGATAAGAAAGTTCACACCTGATTTGCTACTTCTTTGTTAGCAACTATACATGATAACAAGCTTGCCCAAGATCCAGTCATTCTGCTGTTCTCGCTGTTACTCTTAGGAACATGGGTATTAGATATGCATGCTTTTGTAGCAGGCCTCACATGGGTTCTGTGGTATTGGCTTCATATTCTCATGCGTACATGTAAAGAACAGAACCCTCTGGGCCATCTACACAGCATTGCGTATTCCTTTTAACCAAATTTATTTTGAGTAGGTTTTATAAAACCTGATATATTAGTGAATTTCAAATTCTGTATCTGTGTATTAATATAATATAGACACAAAATATGATTCCTGATTTCCTAGCTGCAAAAAGAAAAAATAATAAATGCATTGGATCATTTTGCAGCTAAAACTTAAAAACCTTCCAAATTATATCATGAAGAAATTAAGTCATAGGAAATTATATTAATCAAGAAAGTATAAAGATACCAATGCTTTAGGAATTAGGATTGGCCAGAGCTATTTTCAGTCTTATTTTCTGTAATGACTCTTTCATTTAGGTAGCCAAGCTAAATAAATACTTTGTGCAAAGGATTCTGATTAAAATCTTTAAATCATTTCTGCTCCAACACACTTGATAGCTAGTTTTGCAATTTTGTGTCTGTCTTGGTTATGTTCCCAGCAGGTTATTAACAATTAATTAGCAATACTTCTCAAATGCTATCTGTGTTAGTCTTCTAATTGCAGGGCAGGAAAATAGAAGCTCCCATTGTAAACAAGTGGTAATCACAATCATTCTTTTTAGGTGAAGCAGAAGAATTTGCCTTAAGTTTATGTTGTAAAACAAAACTGAATAACTTGGTTTTGCAAGAATCAGTCTGCTTATAATTTCTGTAGCAGATATTAGAAGCACTAGTTTCTTTACAGAACCATTTTATTTTTACACTAGTTGTGTGCCAATCCTTAATAAGTGTATTTGTATGTTTACATTCCTATGTCTTTATGTGTTTATATACTTTAATTCACTTAAGCATCATGAAAAAACACATTTAGATTATCAATATTGATTCCAACATTAAAATAAATTTGAGATATCTAAATGTTTTATTGGTGTCTTTAAATAAAAAAATCAATGCATTTCCATTTTCAAACTATGAAGTTAAAATGACAGTCAATAAGTAATGTATATTTTAATATTTATAATCTTCTGTATATCTTGGTATCTTGCTCTACAGATGCAGGATGGCAGTGAGTGTTATCCAAGGAGCTAATTAATGGACATTAAACTTTAAGCTGAAGCAGATGAATGCATGAGCAAGCAGTTTAACAGAAACTAAGGTAAGTTAACTGGGACCTCTTGACCATTGGTTTCTAGAATAGAGATGAATAATTTGCCAAAGGATTCTCCATCAAGTATATCAAATTCCAGTTTAACCTAAAATAGCCTTAGCAAAAATACAAGATAGAGGAACCCCTGGACTGTCTTTCTTCATCATAATATTTTATATATCTTTTCTATTTAAACTACAGAGAATTTTTTTGTAGTATATGAAACAACTATAAATACTGACATGCACAAGTATTGGGATATTGTGACTTAAAATAGATTCAAAATTCCTAGTTCATTCTTTGCTGATAGAAGAACAATCATAGTATACTAGACATTGACTGCAATACGAAATGTCACCTGGGTAAAAATAAATCGCCAACATTGTGTCTGTTATATACAATGGCACTGACAGATGAACCATTTCCTCGTTGCTTTTCAAAGTTTTGCAAGGTATCATCTGGAACGTAATTTAAAAACAAAGCATGTGCTTTAAGAATTATATAAAAAATATGAACTTAAATTACCCCATTTCGCATCAAGCCACTCAATTACTTGGATATTTTTCCCTCAAATTTTGTTGAGTGACCCAATACATTTGATGATCTACTTGAAAAATCATATATTTTACTTTTTTAAACTTGTTAATGAACTTTATTTTTTTATTTGATATATTCTTTATTTATGTTAAAATACTTTAAATGATTATTTTTATAAGCCTGTGATGTAGTGCTTCCTGTGATGTCACGCCTACACATATAGCACAAGTAACGGGACAGCTAATATTCAAATATCTGAGTCTATGGGGTCCACTCTCATTCCAACCACATCTGTGAAACAGATAAATATTTTCCAAAATCACAGGGTATTAGATAACATCTGAGGGATACAATTGTGACTTTCTATTTATTTAACCATGTTTATTGGATATTTGATGTTTTCTCTAAAGTATCTGAAAATTAACTCAGTTATTAAATTATTTATGTTACTATAAAATTTTCAATAATGATACAATATTGGAACGAGGAAAATGAGTTAATCTATCCCCAGGCCATGATCACTTATGAACTCTCTCAAATCCCACCCCACACACACCTCCTGCCATTGAGGTGCACTCTGCATAGGAAAATGGATCAATAACAAACAGATATAGTGACTTTATCTATAAGATAAAATTGGTAAGATAAAACTCTCTTTCAGATCCAAATTAAAAATAAATGAAAGACTAGACAGATAGGTGATATTTTTGCTGAAGGTCTGGCTTCCATTTCCTGCAATTATATCATAGCTCACAAACACCTGACACTCTAGTTTCAGGGAATCTGTGTTCTGATCTTGGATGTCACTGTTTGCATATGGTGCACACACATTTTCTCAGATGAGGATTCCTACGCATTAAGTTACTTAATTTAATGTATATAAATATTAATTGCCACCTAACCTCATATTTTCATCTATTTCCTTGCTCTTAAAGTTATGCATTGTTCATTTCCTCAAGTTAATTGCAGATTTGTCTTCTCTTTTACCCTCCAATGGGAAGCATTAAAAGACAGCTTTCTTTAAATTCAAAGTCAGCCTTATCTACAAAATGTAATCTTATTAAAAAAATAATTAACAAAATCAACCAAAAATTTTAAGGTTAGGGAGACAACTTAGTGGCTAAAATTACTCACTGTTTTTGACGGTTTGAACCAAGAATGGCCCACATAGGCTCATATACTTCCATGCTTGATCAGAATTTAATAGAACCTGAGAAGTGAGCATTAGGATATGAGGCCTTGTCAGAGTATGTGTTGCCTTGCTACGGGAGGTATAACACTGAGGGTGAGCTTGTCAGCTTTGTGGCTGCAAAAGCCTACACCAGATCCTGTCACATCTGTCGCTACCTGAGGATCAATATACAAAGCTCTCAGGTACTACTCAAACACCAACACACCCCTAACCCATTCTATGAAGATTGTGGTTCAACCCCTTGAAATTGTTAGCAAGCTCCCAATTTAGTGCTTCCTAACAGAAGCCAGCTTATTCAGGGTGACTCTGACAGAAAGAGTAACTTCACAGTAACTAAGACACTGCTTTTTTTTTTTTTTTTTGAAAGAAATGATGTTTGGTTGCCACCACTTTCAAGATGACACACAATACTTCCTACCACCTTTTCCAATGCATCCAGTGCCAACAGAAGGGAGGAAAAAAAAGTTAAAATAAAAATAAATAAAACCTTGAATAAATCTTAAACTATTTTGCATGGCTCTTCACTATTTTTAATCTCATAACTGTAAGAATGACATTTGCTTTGACATCTGAGCATTATTCTCTCAGTATAAATCTGAAGTAGACAGAGTTGTTGTCGGTTTTATGGAGGAGGATTGATTTTGAAGCACATGCTGCTTCCATGGCAATAACTGAACTAGACAACTTATGTCATGCTAAAATTCTAGTACACTGTTGCAGCAACCGTGGTCAAGGATCTTGATCTTTGGCATGTTTAGTGTGCTTGTTAAGGCTTTTGGATCACTTTGCATCAGTGTATGTAGAGGGAATCTTCTAACTTGTAGCAACAAGTAAATCCATGTAGTGTTGCCAATAGACAAAATTTGATTTTTAACTCAATTTAGAAATTTAATGAGAATACACATACACAAACACACACACAAACACACACACACACACACACACACCATTTCACATTAAAATCATGGCTAATTCTAGAAAGACATTATCATATAATTATATAATTAATTTCTGTATTCATATTATCTATCTGGATCATATGCCTTTTGTCTCTCCAATAATGTTTGAACATAATGTTCTAGAAAATTAAGTAAAAGCCTATAATAGGATCTACAAGTTTTGGATCAACATGAAAAAAAAAACAGTTATTTTGTAAAAAACAGTTACATTACACTATAAATGCTGTCCCTTATTTTTTGTGAGTAATAAAAGCTCAAAATAGCACTTATCAGAATGCTAAGCTTAAAAAGAGCTATTTATTCTTTCAAGGGCTTGTGCAGACGCAGTATCAAAAATCTTGATGGTAGAATCATGCAGTCTGTAAAACTCAGATCTGTCAGACTGCAGTCTTAGCCAATAGTATTTGATAAGTAAAATTTCAATTTTTAATGAAATAATGAATGCCTCCAAAGCATGATTTTCAAATAAACTTACAATACGTCTGTAAATAAGCATGTCTGAAAATTGTAATGTATAAAACTAGTATTTGATTGCCCCAAATTTTTTACTAGTAAAAAGTTCTAGTAATTTTATTATAAACTTAAATATGCTGTTTTATTACATTTAGAGGCTGTGTTATAAAGATGTTATCTGTCCCTCTCATAGCTCTTGCCTCTTGGCACTCTCACCTCTCCAGATGCAGCTTTTATAAACTGTCACTCATGTTGGGGTGAGATTTGGTCATCTCTCTTCCTGTAACCCATATGCGATTCTATGCTTGGTTGTCAATATGCATAAATCCATTCTTAAGGAAAACTCAAGTAGTACAGACTAATGAGAATTGTTTTGTTCTTTTAATTAAATCATTTGAAGTGGGAAGGCTCACTTCTATTCTGGATCTTTTAAGGTGGGAAGATAAACCTTTAATCTGGGTCACACCTTTTACTGACATCCTATTTAAGAGACATAAAGGTCATGAAAGGTCATGAAAGAAGCCTGCTTTGTTTGTCTGCTTGGTCTTGCACTCTCTGGAAAGTATATTCCTTCAAAGATATTGGAACCTACTTCTTTGAGATGGCAGCTTATGCAGAAAACCAGCTAAAGCATTGGTTATATGGATTGAACCCCTCCAGGATTTTGGACGTTCTCTTGACAGACAAACACATCGGACTAGATGTAAGTCAGGAAAAAAACCAGGAATAATGATAATGATTTACAAACAATGTAAAGAAGACGGAGTGTTATTTGAAACAACAAAAATTCAACATATGAATAAAATAATAGAGAGAAGCAATTAGAGACATATTCATGAATATGCAGGGAGTTGATTGGGAAAAATTAAGTAGAATCATACTTCATGTATAGAGGAATAAAATTCTTAATATAAAGAAAAATTTTAGTAAAATACTAAGTATAAATTGGATCAAAGATGATAACATAAAACAAACTAGAACTGGTAATAAAAAATGTAGGAAAAACATTTAAGGCATAAGTTCTGTGCAACAAAGAAACAGACAACACCTGTAAAAAAAAATTTCCTAGATATGTCTCTGACAAAGGATTATTTCTAGAGTATATAAAGAACTGAAAAGTATGCTAAACAATATGAAACAAACAAGTGATAATCAACAAATAGACTAATAAAAAATTTCACAAGAAATGAACTACAAATGCTAACAAAACTTATGAAAAATACGTACACTATTCACCAAATAAAGGTAAGCTTAAACTACTTTGAGAGCCCATCTCACTTTAACCAGTCAGTAAAGAGCAAATGTGCTTCAAGAATGCTGAAGAAATACAACATTTATACAAGTCAGGTAGAGTTAACAAACAGTCCATTTTACACGACAATCAGTGTAGAGATTTTTAGTAGTGTCACCAAATATACCATACCCGGGTATGTATCTATCTGAGTCCAAGCTGACATAGAATTGCTTACATGCCAGTGCTTCTACTGCTCACAATACCTAAGTTATGGAACCAACCTGAGAGCTCCTCAGAAGACACATGTATTCAGAACAATGAAATTACATTCTTTGCTGGAAAATAAAGACACCATGAGGCAATATTATTAAGGAAATGAGGTCTCAGCAAGATGACTGTTGTGTATTCTCTATCTGGCAGAGAACATATAAATAAAAGTATTCAAGGGAATAAAGGTCATTAAGCGATAGGGGAAAGATCAAGGAGAAAAGGGCAGGTTGCTTTATATGGGAGAAATACTAATCGTGGAATATACATTATGATATGTTTATATAATAATCAAAATGGTTTGTTTTATAATAAACAAACATTTTTCTGATTAAGAATATTTCTATTTTTGATTATGCGGCTACTTATCAATTTTCTAGTGAATTGTTATTTCAAACATTTGAAAAGATAGTCAATAAACAACTTTTTTGCCACAATAAAATTATTTAAATTTACAGCTCTGTATATGTGTATTTGAATTATATTTTATTCGAGTATACAAATTCACTGCTGACTCACAACCTTGAATTTGTACAAATGTGTTTCTACGTTTGTTTTAAAGAGTTATACTGCATATTTATGGAAATTGTGAATCTCAATTTCCTTGTTAGTAGAGAAAGAATTCTGTTTCCCTGCACTGGATCTCACTTGAAACCTGTGTGTAGTTTATCTAGATTCTTCATGTGGACCTCCCCTGACTCCTTGAACTCATTGGCCTTGCATATGCACACTTGAGCTCTGAGCAGCTACTGAAATTATCTGTCTGATTTTATTTCTCTATAGGTATTGTGCCCTTTATCACCGAAGCTTATAGTGAAATCTGTCTGTATTTGTTTCAGAAACCCATGATTTTCATTTCATGCATAACATAAAAGTATTCTAAGTGAGGTAACCCAATCACAAAAGAATACACATGGAATGCAATCTCTGATAAGTGGATATTAATTAGCCCAGAAGCCCTGAATACCCAAGGCACAAATTGCATAACAAATGACTCCCAGGTAGAAGTATAGAGAGTGTCCTGATCCTGGAAAGGATTGATCTAGCATGGGAAGGGAATATAAGAACAGAGAAAAAGGAGGGAGGTGATTGGAGAATGGATGGAGAGAAGAAGGTTTATGGGACATATGGGGAGGGGGGATCCGGGAAAAGGGAAATCATTTGGAATGTAAACAAAGAATATAGAAAATAAAAATATTTAAAAAAAAGTATTTGTCATGTGAGTCCATTTACTTTCCCCTGGTCTGCATGCTTCACGTATTTAAATCTTATTTGCCTACATTTAGTTTCTTTTGACTGCTACTGCCTCATCCTTTCAACTCCAGAACTTTAATTTTTGTGTAATTATTTGCCAGTAGATTGAGTCATATTTTTACTGCTTCACTAAGTGTTCCCAAATTTATTTTTATACAGCTATTGTTATGTTGTATAATACAAATTTGGGGTTATTTTTATTCTTTACAAACTGATGGATTTCGTTCAGGCAAAGGATGCAAGTGACCTTGATGAGTTTTCAGCTGACAGTAGAGATTCACTGATTTTTATCTGTGTTCTGATTCTGTTTACTAGCGTTTTCATGTGATAACTAAAGTGTAATTGTCTGCGTTTCAATGAAAAGGTACTTGTTTCAATGAGTAACTCCTGGGTCTCTACATAAGAGAAATAGTCATTTAAATATTAAGAATGATTTTCAAAACTTGTATAACCACTTTGGAAATCAATTTGCCAGTTTCACAGAAAAACGGAAATAGTTCTACCTCAAGTCTCAGCCATTGGAGAGATGGACTCAGGGGTTAAGAGCACTGACTGCTCTTCTAGAGGTCATGAGTTCAATTCCTAGCAACCACATGGTGGCTCACAACCATCCTTATCAAGTACCGAAAACTTTTTTCTGGTGTGTCTGAAGACAGATATAGTGTACTCATAAATAGCTTTAAAAAATCTTTTAAAAAAAGACACAGCCATACTATTCTTGGACAACAAAACATGTTCTACAAACCCACAAAGACAATTGCTCAATTACATTTATAGAAGCTTAATTTTTTTAATTCAATATATTTTTTATTTACATTTCAAATGATTTCCCCTTTTCTGGCCCCCCCACTCCCTAAAAGTCCCATAAGCCCTCTTCCCTCCCCGTGTTCTCCCATCCACCCCTTCCCACTTCCATGTTCTGGTTTTGCCCTATATTGCTACACTGAGTCTTGCTAGAACCAGGTGAGTCCTCCATTCTTCTTGTACATCATTTTATGTGTGAATTATGTTTTGGGTATTCCAATTTTCTAAGCTAAAATCCACTTATTAGTGAGTGCATACCATGATTAATCTTTTGAGACTGGATTACCTCACTTAATATGATGTTCTACAGCTCCATCCATTTGTCTAAGAATTTCATGAATTCATTGTTTCTAATGGTTGAATAGTACTCCATTGTGTATATATACCACATTTTTTGCATCCATTCTTCCATTGAGGGATACCTGGGTTCTTTCCAGGTTCTGAATATTATAAATAGAACTGCTATGAACATAGTGGAGCACATATCCTTATTACCTGCTGGGGAATCCTCTGGGTATATGCACAGGAGTAGTATAGCAGGATCCTCTGGAAGTGACATGCCCAGTTTTCTGAGGAACCACCAGACTGATTTCCAGAGTGGTTGTACTAATTTGCAACCTGACCAGCAGTGGAGGAGTGTTCCTCTTTTTCCACATCCTCGCCAACACCTACTGTCTTCTGAGTTTTTAATCTTAGCCATTCTGACTGTGTAAGGAGCCTTTTTTAAGATGCTTCTCAGCCATCCAAAGTTCTTCGGGAACAATTCTTTGTTTAGCTCTGTACACCATTTTTAATAGGGTTATTTGGCTTTCTGGGGTCTAACTTCTTTAGTTCTTTATATATATTGGATATTAGCCCTCAATCTGATGTAGGGTTGGTGAAAATCTTTTCCCAGTTTGTTGGTTGCCGATTTGTCCTTTTGATGGTGTCCTTTGCCTTAAAGAAACTTTGTAATTTTATGAGGTCCCATTTGTATATTCTTGATCTTAGAGCATAGGCTATTTGTGTTCTGCTCAGGAACTTTCCCCCTGTACCGATGTCCTCAAGGGACAGTTTCTTTTCTATTAGCTTCAGAGTGTCTGGCTTTATGTGGAGGTCCTTGATCCATTTGGAGGTGAGCTTAGTACAAGGAGATAAGGATGAATCAATTCGCATTCTTCTACATGCTGACCTCCAGTTGAACCAGCATCATTTGTTGAAAAGGCTATCTTTTTTCCACTGGATGTTTTCAGCTCCTTTGTTGAGGATCAAGGGGCCATAGCTGTGTGGGTTCATTTCTGGATCTTCAATCCTATTCCATTGATCTGCCTGCTTGTCACTGTACCAATACCATGCAGTTTTTAACACTTTTGCTCTGTAGTATTGCTTGAGGTCTGGGATACTGATTCCCCCAGAATTTCTTTTGTTGTTGAGAATAGTTTTAACTATCCTGGGTTTTTTGTTATTCCAGATTAATTTGAGAATTGCTCTTTCTAACTCTATGAAGAACTGAGTTGGGATTTTGATGGGTATTGCATTGAATCTGTTTAATTGAGTTCTATCTCATGGGCATGCACCAATTCCTGACACTATGAATGATATGCTGTTATTCTTGCAGATAGGAACCTAGCATGGAGTGAAGGAACTCGATGGGAGAGGGTATGTGGGAGGTTCATGATCAGATGTGGAGAGGAAAAGGAGGGAGCCTCTGCATTGAATCTGTTTAATTGAGTTCTATCTCATGGGCATGCACCAATTCCTGACACTATGAATGATATGCTGTTATTCTTGCAGATAGGAACCTAGCATGGAGTGAAGGAACTCGATGGGAGAGGGTATGTGGGAGGTTCATGATCAGATGTGGAGAGGAAAAGGAGGGAGCCTCCACTCAGACTGATGCACTCACCCACAGTCAAACAATGGATGGATCTTGGGGACTGTTAGGGAAAAATAGGAGGAAGAATTACAGCCTCTAAAGGGATAGGCACTCACAGGAAGATCAACTGTGTCAACTAACATGGACTCTTGGGACTCTCAGAGCCTGAACCACCAACCAAAGAACATACACAGGCTGGACCTGCAGGGGATCATTTTGTATGCTTCTGTGAAAGCCTGACTGTCAGGCAGTCAAGGATGGCTGGGGTCTGCCTGCAGATTTCCTGGCCTTCTTCCAAAAGGAAAGCTAAAAGAGGACACACTTGAAGCTCAAGGCAAGGGGTTAAATATGCTGGTAATCTTGGAGGAACAGGGAGGGCTTCAGATCAGAAGAGATATCCAATGATCCTCAGCAATTGTCTCTGTTATTATGTGACTTTGATTTCCACAATACTATAAAGTATATAAAGCCCATGAGAAACTCATGGCTACCACAGTATTCACCAGACAGCTCTCCCAATTTCTATCTACCCTTTGTCTCTGAGTCTCCTTTTCAATCTTTCCTATAATCATCCTCATTCCCCCCCACAGAAGACTAATGGTTCAGTGGGACCTCTGCATTGACCCATGCTTCCCTGCACATATGCAGCAGATGTGCAGCTTGGTCTTCATGTCTGTCCCGAACAACTAGAGTGGGGGCCATTGGAATAGCTGTTGCCTGTATGTGGGATATGTTCTTCTAGCTGGACTGCCTTATCTGGCCTCAGTGGGAGAGGATGAGCCTATCCTCACAGACACTGGATCTGCCAGGGCAGGGAGATACCTGAGTGGAGAGTAGTCACCTATTTAGAGAAGAAGGTATGGGAGACGGGGGTAAGGATTATGGGAAGGCAGAATGGGAGGGGACAGTGAGCAGGATGTAAAGTGAATAATAAAAAAACAATAAAAAATGAATAATCAATAAATCCATAAAAGAAAGAAAATGTCACACATGAGAAACAAACAAGAGTAATTAAATCAATACGTTCAAGCTCTCTACCACGTTATGTTCTTGGGCCACCTATGCCCTATGTGGAACCCTATTTCCCAGTGGTTCTCAAAGTTCCTGATTCTATGACCCTTAAATACTCTGGTGACTGTACCAAAAAATTATTTTGTTACTTTGCCATAACTGTAATTTTGCTACTGTTATGAAACATAATGTAAATATCTGATATACAGAATATCTGATGTGACCTTGAAAGGGTCATTCAAGTCCCAAAGAGATAGAGATCCTCAGGTTAAGAGCCACTTCTATATGTTCAGAAGTAAATTCTCATTTGAATTTTAGCATTAACCATCTATTATAGTCTTTCCATCCCTTTAAGTTAGAAACATTCTATAAATTTGAACTTTGATCTTTGTTCTTTCTACCTACTGAGACTATGACCTTTTACTTAGTGGCATGGGTACATTGCACATGGACATTTGGAAAGTCAGTAAACCTAGCCACCATACACAGAGTACATGATATCCAAATGCCCTTCATCTTCAGTCTAATTCCTGCACTTCTGAAAGTTAATGATAATATAAATCGCGTTTATCTGACTGGAACTACACAATTATTATTACAGTTAATAAAGCTCTGATTTAATTTCATATATATCTCCCTATAGAAAGACTATCATAGTTTTCAATAAAAACATCAATCATTGATCTATATCATAGTATATAATGTAATAAAAATATAATATAAATATTATAATATAAATACAAAGACATTATAATATTTCTTAAGTGTTTGCAGCCATATATAAAGCATAAGTAATGATTTTATGATGGCTACATATATTGTCCACTTATATGGACATTTCTGGAGAAGTCCACAGTTGGGTATGGCTTTAGGACCCATACAGAGATGAATGGCAAGTTTGTCAGTGAAAGGGGGAAGAAAACCCACTTTGAATATGGTATGAGTATCCTACAGGATTGGATCAGGAGGAATCAGAGGAAAAGAAAACTCTTCTTCCTCCTCTTTTTCTTTTTTCTTTCAGGCAAGGTCTTTCATTCTGTGTCCAGGCTGTTCTGGAACTCACTGTGTAGACCAGCCTGGCCTTGAATTCACAAGGTTTCTTCTCCATCTTCCTGTTCTGTGGTAGGATTAAAAATATTCACCACCATAACCAACCAAATTACTTGTCTTAAATGTGTGTGTATTTTGTTCCTGCCTCTCTGTTAGCAGACACCACATTCCAGATTCTTCAAACTTTAAATGCTACTCTACTGGGAGTAACACATTTAAGCTGTGCTATTGGTATTTTACATTTTGAATGTTCTTGGACTGAAGAGCTACTCTTTCCCCAGCTCTCCAGTCTAGAGAAGACCATGTTCAGACTATCCAACATCTAATAGTGCAAGCTCATTTAATAAATTCCCTCCTATAATTAAATATATTTTGGTGACTCTGTCTCTAGAGAATGAAAATATACTTTGCTTTTAATTTGTATTTCTTTGGACAGGAGCCCACTTGAATCTTTTTCTATGCTTGCCAAGTATTTGGATTTGCTCTTATATCTATTTCTAATTAAAGCTTTTGCTAGTTTGAATAAGGAATATACTTTTTTATCAAGAGGCTAGAATTTTACCAGTACAAATGTTTTGATTGATGTAAATATTTTACCTTTCATGTAAAATAAAGCATAATAGAATATTAAATATATAACATTATACAAAGTGTGTAAACTAAGATGACTTTAATAATATAAGTATGTAAATAAGTAACCTATAAGTTCATGATACCTACCTATAGTACTATGTAATACTCAATAATTTAAATAAATGTTTTCATTAAATTATTAACATTTTATGGTAAAATAGTCATTGTTATTCCCATAGTAACAAACTATAAAGAGACTAGGCATCCAAGGGAAAAAAAGTTTGTGGATTTTTATGAATCCAGGAAACCATATTCAAATCTTATATTTTTTTATAACTTTAATGATTTTAATGATTTCTTTCTTTTCTTTTTTTAATTCAATATATTTTTATTTACATTTCAATTGATTTCCCCTTTTCTGCCCCCCCACTCCCCAAAAGTCCCATAAGCGCTCTTCCCTCCCCCTGTTCTCCCACCCACCCCTTCCCACTTCTCTGTTCTGGTTTTGCCTTATACTGCTACACTGAGTCTTTCCAGAGCCAGGGGCCACTCCTCCGTTCTTCTTGTACCTCATTTGATGTGTGGATTATGTTTTGGGTATTCCAATTTTCCAGGCTAATATCCACTTATTAGTGAGTGCATGCCATGATTGATCTTTTGAGACTGGGTTACCTCACTTAGTATGATGTTCTCCAGCTCCATCCATTTGCCTAAGAATTTCATGAATTCATTGTTTTTTTTTTTAATTTTTTTTTATTCGATATAATTTATTTACATTTCAAATGATTTCCCTTTTCTAGCCCCCCCAATCCCTGAAAGTCCCATAAGCCCCCTTCTCTTCCCCTGTCCTCCCACCCACCCCTTCCCACTTCCCCGTTCTGGTTTTGCTGAATACTGTTTCACTGAGTCTTTCCAGAACCAGGGGCCACTCCTCCTTTCTTCTTGTACCTCATTTGTTGTGTGGATTATGTTTTGGGTATTCCAGTTTTCTAGGTTAATATTCACTTATTAGTGAGTGCATACCATGATTCACCTTTTGAGTCTGGGTTACCTCACTTAGTATGATATTCTCTAGCTCCATCCATTTGCCTAAGAATTTAATGAATTCATTGTTTCTAATGGCTGAATAGTACTCCATTGTGTAGATATACCACATTTTTTGCATCCACTCTTCTGTTGAGGGATACCTGGGTTCTTTCCAGTATCTGGCAATTATAAATAGGGCTGCTATGAACATAGTAGAACATGTATCCTTATTACATGGTGGGGAGTCTTCTGGGTATATGCCCAGGAGTGGTATAGCAGGATCTTCTGGAAGTGAGATGCCCAGTTTTCAGAGGAAATGCCAGACTGATTTCCAGAGTGGTTGTACCAATTTGCAACCCCACCAGCAGTGGAGGAGTGTTCCTCTTTCTCCACACCCTCTCCAACACCTGCTGTCTCCTGAATTTTTAATTTTAGCCATTCTGACTGGTGTAAGATGAAATCTTAGGGTTGTTATAATTTGCATTTCCCTAATGACTAATTAAGCTGAGCATTTTTTAAGATGCTTCTCCGCCATCCGAAGTTCTTCAGGTGAGAATTCTTTGTTTAACTCTGTACCCCATTTTTTAATAAGGTTGTTTGGTTTTCTGGAGTCTAACTTCTTGAGTTCTTTATATATATTGGATATTAGCCCTCTATCTGATGTAGGATTGGTGAAGATCTTTTCCCAATTTGTTGGTTGCCGATTTGTCCTCTTGATGGTGTCCTTTGCCTTACAGAAACTCTGTAACCTTATGAGGTCCCATTTGTCAATTCTTGCTCTTAGAGCATACGCTATTGGTGTTCTGTTCAGAAACTTTCTCCCTGTACCGATGTCCTCAAGGGTCTTCCCCAGTTTCTTTTCTATTAGCTTCAGAGTGTCTGGCTTTATGTGGAGGTCCTTGATCCATTTGGATTTGAGCTTAGTACAAGGAGACAAGGATGGATCAATTCTCATTCTTCTGCATGCTGACCTCCAGTTGAACCAGCACCATTTGTTGAAAAGGCTATCTTTTTTCCATTGGATGTTTTCAGCCTCTTTGTCGAGGATCAAGTGGCCATAGGTGTGTGGGTTCATTTCTGGATCTTCAATCCTGTTCCATTGATCCTCCTGTCTGTCACAGTACCAATACCATGCAGTTTTTAACACTATTGCTCTGTAGTATTGCTTGAGGTCAGAGATACTGATTCCCCTAGATTTTCTTTTGTTGCTGAGAATAGTTTTAGCTATCCTGGGTTTTTTGTTGTTCCAGATGAATTTGATAATTGCTCTTTCTAACTCTGTGAAGAATTGAGTTGGGATTTTGATGGGTATTGCATTGAATCTGTATAGTGCTTTAGGCAAAATGGCCATTTTAACTATATTGATTCTACCGATCCATGAGCATGGGAGGTTTTTCCATTTTTTTGAGGTCTTCTTCCATTTCCTTCTTCAGAGTCTTGAAGTTCTTGTCATACAGATCTTTCACATGTTTGGTAAGAGTCACCCCAAGATACTTTATACTGTTTGTGGCTATTGTGAAGGGGGTCATTTCCCTAATTTCTTTCTCAGCCTGCTTATCCTTTGAGTATAGGAAGGCCACTGATTTGCTTGAGTTGATTTTATAATCTGCCACTTTGCTGAAGTTGTTTATCAGCTGTAGGAGCTCTCTAGTGGAGTTCTTTGGGTCACTTAGGTAGACGATCATGTTGTCTGCAAATAATGATAGTTTGACTTCTTCCTTTCCAATTTGTATCCCTTTGACCTCCTTATGTTGTCAAATTGCCCGAGCTAGTACCTCAAGTACAATATTGAAAAGATAAGGAGAAAGGGGGCAGCCTTGTCTGGTCCCTGATTTCAGTGGGATTGCTTCAAGTTTCTCTCCATTTAGTTGATGCTGGCTACCGGTTTGCTGTATATTGCTTTTACTATGTTTAGGTATGGGCCTTGGATTCCTGTTCTCTCCAAGACTTTAAGCATGAAAGGATGCTGAATTTTGTCAAATGCTTTTTCAGCATCCAATGAAATGACCATGTGGTTTTGTTCTTTGAGTTTGTTTATGTAGTGGATTGTATTGATGGATTTCCGTATATTGAACCAACCCTGCATTCCCGGGATAAAGCCTACTTGATCATGGTGGATGATCGTTTTGATGTGTTCTTGGATTCGGTTGGCAAGAATTTTATTGAGTATTTTTGCATCGATGTTCATAAGGGCAATTGGTCTGAAGTTCTCTTTCTTTGTTGAATCTTTTTGTGGCTTTGGTATCAGCGTAATTGTGGCTTCATAGAAGGAATTGGGTAGTGTTCCTTCTGTTTCTATTTTGTGGAATAGTTTGAAGAGTATTGGTGTTAACTCTTCTTTGAAGGTCTGGTAGAATTCTGCACTGAAGCCATCTGGTCCTGTGCTTTTTTTGGTTGGAAGACTTTCTATGACTCCTTCTATTTCTTTAGGCATTATGGGACTGTTCAGATGGTCTAGTTGGTCCTGATTTAATTTTGGTATTTGGTATCTGTCAAGGAAATTGTCCATTTCCTCCAGATTCTCCAGTTGTGTTGAGTACAGGCTCTTGTAGTAGGATCTGATGATTTTTTGGATTTTCTCAGTTTCCGTTGTTATATCTCCTTTTTCATTTCTAAGTTTGTTAATTTGGATACTTTCTCTGTGCCCTTTGGTCAGTCTGGCTAAGGGTTTATCTATCTTGTTGATTTTCTCAAAGAACCAGCTCCTGGTTTTGTTGATTTTTTGTATGGTTCTCTTTGTTTCTACTTGATTGATTTCGGCCCTGAGTTTGATGATTTCCTGCCTTCTACTCCTCCTGTGCGAAATAGCTTCTTTTTGTTCTAGGGCTTTCAGGTGTGTCATTAAGCTGGTAATGTATGCTCTCTCCATTTTCTTTTTGGAGGCACTCAGGGCTATGAGTTTTCCTCTTAGCACTGCTTTCATTGTGTCCCATAGATTTGGGTATGTTGTGTTTTCATTTTCATTGTGTTCTAAAAAGTCTTTAATTTCTTTCTTTATTTCTTCCTTGACCAAGGTATCATTGAGTAGAGCATTGTTCAGTTTCCACGTGTATGTGGGTTTTCTGTTGTTTCTGTTGCTATTGAAGACCACTTTTACTCCATAGTGATCAGATAGGAGGCATGGGATTAGTTCTATCTCCTTATATTTGTTGTGGTCTGTCTTGTGACCAATTATATGGTCGATTTTGGAGAAGATACCATGAGGTGCTGAGAAAACGGCATATTCTTTTGTTTTAAAATAGAATGTTCTATATATATCTGTTAAATCTAATTGGTCCAAAGCTTCAATTAGTTTCATTGTGTCCCTGTTTAGTTTCTGTTTTCCTGATCAGTCCATTGAGGAAAGTGCAGTGTTGAAGTCACCCAAAATTATTGTGTTAGGTGCAATGTGTGCTTTTAGTTTTAATAAAGTTTCTTTTACGAAAGACGGTGCCCTTGCATTTGGGGCATAGATGTTCAGGATTGACAGTTCTTCTTTTTGTATTTTTCCTTTGACTAGCAAGAAGTGTCCCTCAGGGTCTCTTTTGATGACTTTGGGTTGAAAGTCAATTTTATCTGATATTAAAATGGCTACTCCAGCTAGTTTCCTGAGACCATTTGCTTATAAAATTGTCTTCCAGCCTTTTACTCTAAGGTAGTGTTTGCCTTTGACCCTGAGGTGTGTTTCCTGTAAGCAGCAAAATGTAGGGTCCTGTTTACATATCCATTCAGTTAGTCTGTGTCTTTTTATTGGGGCAATAAGTCCATTGATGTTAAGAGATATTAAGGAATAGTGATTGTTACTTCCTATCATTTTTGACGTTATTTTTTAAATTTGAATGCTTAACTTCTTTTGGGTTTGATGGAGGGTTACTATCTTGCTTTTTCCAGGGTGAATTTTCCCTCCTTGTATTGGTGTTGTCCTCCTATTATCCTTTTTAGGGCTGGGTTTGTGGATAGATATTGGGTAAACTTGGTTTTGTCATGAAATATCTTAGTTTCTCCATCTATGGTGATTGAGAGTTTTGCTGGATATAGTAGTTTTGGTTGGCATTTGTGTTCTCTTATAGTCTGCATGAGATCTGCCCAGGACCTTCTAGCCTTCATAGTCTCAGGTGAAAAGTCTGCTGTGATTCTGATAGGTCTTCCTTTATATGTTACTTGGCCTTTTTCTTTTACTGCCTTTAGTATTCTTTCTTTGTTTAGAACATTTGGTGTTTTGATTATTATGTGACGGGAAGTATTTCTGTTCTGGTCCAGTCTGTTTGGAGTTCTGTAGGCTTCTTGTATATTCATGGGCATCTCTCTCTTTAGGTTAGGGAAGTTTTCTTCCATAATTTTATTGAAGATATTTGCTGGCCCTTTAAGTTGTAAATTTTCACTCTCATCTATGCCTATAATCCTTAGGTTTGGTCTTCTCATTGTGTCCTGGATTTCCTGGATATTTTGGGTTACAAGCTTTTTGCATTTTGCATTTTGCATTTTCTTTAACTGTTGAGTCCATGGTTTCTATGGAATCTTCAGCATCTGAGATTCTTTCTTCTATCTCTTGTATTCTGTTGTTGATATTTGCATCTCTGTCCCCTGATTTCTTCCCAAGGCTTTCTGTCTCCAAAGTTGTCTCCCTTTGAGTTTTCTTAGTTGTTTCTACTTCTGATTTTAGATCCTGGATGGTTTTGCTTAGCTCCTTCACTTGCTTGTTTGTGCTTTCCTGTAATTCTTTAAGAGATTTTTGTGTTTCCTCTTTCATGACCTCAGCCTGTTGACCAAAGTTCTCCTGTATTTCTTTAAGAGATTTTTGTGTTTCGTCTTTCATGACCTCAGCCTGTTGACCAAAGTTCTCCTGTATTTCTTTAAGTGTTTTTTGCATTTCCTCCTTGTTGGCTTTTGTATTCTCCTGGATTTCTTTCAATGATTTTTGTGTTTCCCTTGCAAGGGCTTCTAACTTTTGATCCATTTTTTCGTGAATTTCTTTAAGTATGTCCTTCATATGTTCCTGTACCAGCATCATGACCAGTGATTTTAAATCCAAATCTTGTTTTACTGGTGTGATGGGGTATCCAGGACATGTTGGTAGAGGAGAATTGTGTTCAGATGTTGCCATATTGCCTTGATTTCTGTTAGTGACGTTCCTGCGTTTGCCTTTTGCCATCTAGATCTCACTGGTGTTAGTTTGTCTTGTCAGTGCTGGACTCACCAGTGCAAGCTGCCCCTTCCCAGTTGACCTCTGGTGCACAGCTTACCTCCTGCACTGCTTGTAGACAGGGTGCTGCTGCCCAGGCTGTTCAGATCCCAAAGCAGGCACCCGAAGGCTCCCGCTGGGGCCTGCTGAATTCACTGGAGCACACTGACTTCTCCCAGCTGGCCGCCCGGAAGCCCAGCTAGCCTCTTGCAGGACTTGGAGATGTGGTGCTGCCACCCAGGCTGATCTGGATCCGGAAGCGGAGAGAGTAGAGCTGAGGGCTTCCGCCTGAGGCCTTGCACCAGATTGTGTCTGTGGACCAGATGGAGCCCGTGTGCACCCCCAGGGAGTGCAGATGGTGTATGCTGCTGTGACCTCCCCTGTGTTCCGTTCACTCCGCTGGGCAGCCGATCCGCCAACCGGGCTGGCGCACACAAGGTTAGCCTGGCCGCCCAGTCCCTGAGTCCAGGCAAAAAGCCTGGGAGGCCAAGGTCCGAACAAGGTTCGAATTCATTGTTTCTAATGGCTGAATAGTACTCCATTGTGTATATATACCACATTTTTAACATCCATTCTTCTGTTGAGGGATACCTGGGTTTTTTCTAGCTTCTGGCAATTATAAATATGGCTGCTATGAACATAGTGGAGCATATATCCTTATTACATGCTGGGGAATCCTCTGGGTATATGCCCAGGAGTGGCATAGTAGGATCTTTCAGAAGTGAGGTGCCCAGTTTTCTGCGGAACTGCCAGATTGATTTCCATAGTGGTTGTACCAATTTACAACCCCACCAGCAGTGGAGGAGTGTTCCTCTTTCTCCACATCCTCGCCAACACCTGCTGTCTCCTGAGTTTTTAATCTTAGTCATTCTGACTGGTGTAAGGTGAAATCTCAGGGTTGTTTTGATTTGCATTTCCCTGATGACTAATGAAATTGAGCATTTTTTAAGATGTTTCTCCGCATTCCGAAGTTCGAGCAATAGTGTTAAAAAACTGCATGGTATTGGTACAGTGACAGGCAGGTGGATCAATGGAACAGGATTGAAGATCCAGAAATGAACCCACACACCTATGGACACTTGATCCTCGACAAAGGGGCTGAAAACGTCCAATGGAAAAAAGATAGCCTCTTCAACAAATGGTACTGGTTCAACTGGAGGTCAGCATGCAGAAGAATGCAAATTGATCCACCCTTGACTCTTTGTACCAAACTGAACTCCAAATGGATCAAGGACCTCCACATAAAGTCAGACACTCTGAAGCTAATAGAAAAGAAACTGGGGAAGACCCTTGAGGATATCAGTACAGGGGGAAAGTTCCTGAATAGAACACCAATAGCTTATGCTCTAATATCAAGAATTGACAAATGGGACCTCATAAAATTACAAAGTTTCTGTAAAACAAAGGACATCATCAAAAGGACAAATCGGCAACCAACAAATTGGGAAAAGATTTTCACCAACCCTACATCAGATAGAGGGCTAATATCCAATATATACAAAGAACTCAAGAAGTTAGACCCCAGAAAACCAAATAACCCTATTTAGAAATGGCGTACAGAATTAAACAAAGAATTCTCACCTGAAGAACTTCGGATGGTGGAGAAAAAAAATCTTATATTCTTAAGAACCGCATCACATGTATATGAGTCTGTGTGTCCGTAAACACATATATATGCATATATACAAATATATGTGCATCATATATACATAAAAGTTACATTTTAAACAATAATTGTCTATATTTCAAAGCATATTTTTGTTGCTCTGAAATGATAATTCAGGTAATCTTTTACATTTTAACTTTTTATTTATTTTTAGTTGTCTTTTAAAATATAATTAGACAAAACAAAAACTAACACATTGTAATTGAAAAAGAAACAGACAGAAAAAGTTTCAAGAAAGGGTAAAAATAATAGAGGCTCAATCAGTTGCATCCTCCGGAATCCCATAAAAACAGTAAACTGGAAGCCATATTATATACCAAAGGAACTATTGCATGGTGTCTCAGTCTCTATGACTTCGGATTTAATAATGTTGATTCAGAGGACCTTGTTTTCTTGATTTTCTCCATACCCACTGGCTCTTAAACTCTTTGTGCCTCTATTTCTATATCCTGAGAGGGAGTGTTTCAAGTCCTTTCCCTCTGCATAGCATCTGGTTTTGTGTCTCTGTGTTTATTCTTATGTTTCTCTAATATTGATGAGCAAGGCTTATGTAAGTAATTTCAGAGATGATTTTATTACATTGTTAAAAATTTTGTGCAACATAATTTGATCAGTTTCACCTACTTTTTCAAATTCCTCTGAGATCTTCTATCCCTAACTCCTAAGTGCTAAACTTCATACCAAAATCAAACTAAACAAAAGACAAAACAAAACAAATAATCCAAAATAAAAAACAAAAAGTAACTAAGTCAGTTGAAATTTCCTCTGTTTACAACCCACTCATTTAAAAGTATGTACAGTTATATGAATAATAGTATTAGAATCCCCTAAGTTCTATAAAGTTTCTAGCCACTAGTTTTTCACAGCAATATCTAATATCACTTTCTTTTGTGGAGCAGCTCAATATCCAATCAGAAGGTAAGGACTTACTTCCATTATATGATTCTACTTTTACACTTGTGCACTAGGCCAACTGCTACTGGTTGTCAAGGCTCACAACTAGATATGACTTTTCCTTACTTTCTCCCTCCAGTAGAATGCATAGTACTTTCCATTACTCTAAAATATATTGCTAGCAGAGGTGAAGATTCTAACTGAATACCAGTTGAATTTATTCACATATATAATATAGGTGTGCAATATCTTGAGCAAGTTCTGGAAGGGTAACAAAAAGAAATGCTAATATTCTGAATGTTTGTTAGCACTGGGTGTGGTAGTTTGAATATTCTTGGTCCAAGGAATTGCACAATGAGGAGGTGTCGCTTTCTTGGATTAGGTGTTACCTTGTTGGAGGAAGTATGCAACTGTGGTGGCAGGCTTTGAGATCCTCATTAAAACTACCAGAGAATGCTATGTCTTCTCTTGACTCCCTTCAGATTAAGATATAGACCTCTTGGCTCCTTAAACAGTATCTTGTCTTCCTGGACAATATCATGCTTCCTGACATGATGATAATGGACTGAACCTATAAGCCAGTTCCAATTAAATGTTCTTTATAAAAGTTGCCTGTTTTATGGCATGTTTTTGTTTAGAGGACTGTAGGCTTCCAGACTTTGTACTGGAAAGCCATGGAATACTTTAAGAGGTACATAATAAGCCATCCTAGTAGGAAGATGGAACACATTGGTGCTGAAGGTGATTTGATTTCTGGATATTATTTTAATGTTGTTTTGTTGAATATTACTGCTTTCTGCCTTTGTCTGAAAATCTAAATGAGGCTAAGATAATAAGATTTTGATAAATTACATTGACAAAAGAAGTATCAGAAAGGCTGGCATAGAGTTTGTCTTCTGGTTTCCTCTCATGAAAGATGTTTTGATAAAGTGTAGCATGACTAGAAATGAAAAATACAAAATATATGGTTCAAGTAATAAAAGGATATAAGGAAGTACATTGGAGGTAAATCCTATGTTTGAGGAGATAAAGAGATCAAGGGAATGGTGACTTTGGGGCAGGATCATACCAAGCGATGCTTATTGTTTATGAATCTGCCATTAAACAAGGGACAGCTATATCATATTAGATATTATTATGTGGTTATTATTTTCATTTGGACATATGGAGATATGGTTATGTGTTGAATTGAAAAGGGATGGACTGTAATGGCTATCTTGTTTGGTTTTTTTCAACTTGATTAAGATCTATAATTAAAACCTTGGGACCAGGAATGGTGGTACATGATTTTAATTCTAGGAAACAGAGATAAAAAGATCTCTGAGCTTAAGGCCAGTCTGGGAGAGACCAAATTCCTAGTAAAGAAAAGTTTATGTCCAGGCAAGGTAGTACATGACTTTAATAACACCTTTCAGAGTCATGCAGAGAAAGAGCCATATAGACCTCTGAGTTTAAGGACAATCTACATAGCAAGTTCTAGGACAGCCAACCTTAGACAGTGAAGAAGTTGGAAAACAAAAACCTGGTGACAATGTAATAGAATAAATGGGGCATGTTCCAAGTTCAGCAAGGGGCAGAACTCAGAAGTCTTGACCATGTGGCTCTAGTTTATAGTCAAAAGAGAAGGAAAAATTGATAGGTGCTAAGAAATTAGTTTCATTTCAGAAAGGACCATCATCTGTTGTGACTGGGTCACTTTACTCAGGATGATATTTTCTAGTTCCATCCATTTGCCTAAGTATTTCATGAAGTCATCATTTTTAATAGCTGATTAGTACTCCATTGTGTAAATGTACCACATTTTCTGTATCTATTCCCCTTTTGAAGGATATCTGGGTTCTTTCCAGCTTCTTGCTATTATAAATAAGGCTTCTATGAATATAGTAGAGCATGTGTCCTTGTTACAGTTGGAACATCTTTTAGGTAGACGCCCAGAATTGGTATAGCTGGGTCCTCAGGTAATACTATTTCCAATATTCTGAGAAACCAAATACTTATTTCCAGAGTGGTTGTACCAGCTTGCAATCCTACCAATCCTCTTTCTCCACATCTTCACCAGCATCTACTATCACCTGAGTGTTTGATCTTAGCCATTCTGACTGGTGTGAGGTATAATCTCAGGGTTCTTTTGATTTGGATTTCTATGATGATTTACAATTTTGAACATTTTTTGTTTAACTATGTATCCCATTTTTAATAGGGTTATTTGATTCTCTGAAGTCTAACTTCTTGAGTTATTTTTATATATTGGATATTAACCATTTATCAGATGAAGGGTTGGCAAAAGTCTTTTTCCAATCTGTTGGTTGCTGTTTTGTCCTACTGACAGTATCCATTGCCTTATAGCAGTTTTGGAATTGTATGAGGTACCATTTATACATTCTTGATCTTATAGCATAAGCCATTTGTATTCTGTTCAGGAAAATTTCCCCTGAGCCCATGTGTTTGAGATTCTTCCCTACTTTCTCCTTTATAAGTTTCACTATATCTATTATGTGGAGGCCCTTGATCCACTTGGACTTGATCTTTGTGCAAGGAGATAACAATAGATTGATTTGAATTCTTCTACATGCTGACCTCTAGGTGAACCAACACCATTTGTTGTAAATGCCCTCTTCTTTTTCCACTGGATGGTTTTAGCTCCTTTGTCAAAGATCAAATGAACCTAGGTATATGGGTTCATTTCTGGGTTTTCAATTCTGTTCCACTGATCTACCTGCCTATCTCTGTATCAATATCATGCAGTGTTTTGGTTTTTTAAATCACTTTTTATCTGTAATACAGCCTGAAGTCAGGGATTATGATTCCCCCAGTTGTTTTATTGTTGAGAATAGTTGTCCATATCCTGGGTTTTTGTTATTCCAGATGAATTTGCAAATTTATCTTTATAAATCTATGAAGAATTGAGTTAAAACACACATGGTATGCATTCACTGATAAGTGAATATTATCCCAAAAGCTTGAAATACCCAAGATAATTTTCACAGACTACATGAAGCTCAAGAACAAGGAAGCTTGTTCAAGTGTGGGTGCTTCAGTCCTTCATAGAAGGGTGAAATGCCTACGAGAGGAGAAAGAGAAAGGACTGAAGGAGTGAAGGTGTTTACAATACCATGGGAGGAACAATGATATCAACCTACCAGATTCCCCAGAGCTCCCAGGGAATAAACCACCATCTAAGGAGTGGAGGGAACCCTGACTCCAACAGCATATGTGGTAGAGGATGTTCTTTTTTGGCATCAATGGAAGTAGGGGCCCTTGTTCCTATGTAGGCTCGATGCCACAGTGTAGAGGAATTGGAGAGTGGGATGGAAGGAATGGGTAGGTGGATGGGGGAACACCCTCATAGAAGGAGGGGGGGTATGTAATAAGAGGTGTCATGGGGGGGTGTTGAACCTGTAAAGGGGATATCATTTGAAATGCAAATCCAGTGTATACAAAAAAACTGAAGAAGTTAGTCTCCAGAGAGTCCAATAACCCTATTTTAAAAAAATGGAGTACAGAGCTAAACAGAGAATTCTTAACTGAGGAAACTCAAATGGCTCTAAAGACCTAAAGAAATGTTCAACATCCTTAGTTATCAGGGAAATGCAAATCAAAACAATACTGAGATTCCACCTTACACTGGTCAGAATGACTAAGATTAAAAACTCAGGGGACAGCAGTTTGGAGAGGATGTGGGGAAAAAGGAACACTTCTCCATTGTTGGTGGGATTGCAAGCTGGTAAAACCACTTTGGAAATCAGTTTGGCTATTCCTCAGAAAATTAGACATTGTACTACGTGCGGACACAGCTATACCACTCCTGGGCATATACCCAAAAGATGCTCCCACATGTAGTAAGGACACATGTTCCACTATGTTCATGTCTGCCTTATTTATAATAGCCAGAAGATGGAAAGAACCCAGACGTCGCTCAACAGAGGAATGAATACAGAAACTATGGTATATATACACAATGGAGTACTATTCAGTTTTTCAAAACAATGAATTCATGAAATTCTTAGGCAAATGGATGTAACTAGAAAGTGTCATCCTGAGCAAGGCAACCAAATCACAAAAGAACACAAGTGGTATGTAGTCACTAATAAGTGGATGTTAGCCCAAAAACTAAAAATAAACAAGTTACAATTCACCAAGATCAGGAAGAAGGAGGACTTAAGTGAAGGTGCTTTGGTTCCTCTAAGAAATGGAACAAAATAGTCACAGGAGCAATAAGGGAGACAATGCGTGGAGCAGAAACTGAAGTAAAGGCCACACAGAGACTGCCCTACCTTAGGGATTCATCCTATAAACAGTCAACAAACCTGGACACTACTATGATGACAGAAAGTGTATACCAAAAGAAGCATGCCATGGTTTTCTCCAGAGGGGCCCTCTGTAGAAATACAGAGGCAGATGCTAACAACAAACTATTGGACTGGGCACGTGGTCACCAAAGGAGGAGCTGGAGGATGGTCCAGAGGACCTGAAGGGGTTTACAGCCCCCAAGGGAAGAACAATGATTTTGGCCACCCAGAAATCCCAAGACTCCTAGGGACTGAACCACCAACCAAGGGGCACACATGGTTCCAACCAAAAAGGTGGCAGAGGAAGGCCTTGTTAAGCATCAGTGGGAGGAATGGTTTTTGGTCAGGTAAAGGCTCAACTGAGGCCTGAACAAAGGGAAACCGAGGGGGGGAGGAGGGCATGTGTTGGATGGAGAGGCATATACATGGAGGCAGGCAGAAGGAGGAAGGGAAGGGGTTGGGAATCTTACGGGAGGTGTGATATCAGAAAGATTTCACCATTGGCAATGTAAATGAAGACAATATTCAATAAAAATAAATTTTAAAAAAGATTTCAAGGAAAAAAAACCAAAATATTTAAATAAAAAATAGTACAGTGGAAAAGAACAGCATCACTAATGTGAAAATTTTTGTGAAGTGTTTTCTGAGAAGAAGCTGTGTTTCAGAGATTGCCAATGTTGTGCCTCATGACACAGCTAGACTTGATAATGTGTAAGAATGTATGACCCTTGCTAGGTCCCTTTTGGTAAGGGCTCCATAGCCTCAGGAATAGTGTCAGGCTTTCGGACCTCCCCTTGAGCTCGATCCAAATTTGGGCCTTTCGCTGGACCTTCTTTTCCTCAGGATCCTCTCCATTTCCATCCATGAAATTCTGTCAGACTATAACAATTAAGGGTCAGAGTTGTGACTGTGGGATGGCCCCCCTCTCCCTCATTTGATTCTCTGTCTTCCTGCTGGAGATAGACTCTATAATTTCCCTCTCCCTACTGTTGGGCATTTCATCTAAGGTCCCTCCCTTTGAGGAGTCTCTGGTGCATTCTGGAGGGTCCTCTAACCTCCTATCTCCAAATGTTGCATGATGCTATTCATTCTCTTGGTCCTCAGGACTTCAGTCCTTTTCCCTCATATGATATCAGATAAGGTTCCCCTCTCCACCCCACTCCACTGCCCCATCTACTTTCCCTCCCAGTTCCCTCCATCCATCCCCACTTGTGATTGATTTCTTCTCCCTTGCTAGTGGGACTAAGGTATCCTCACTCGAACACTTCAGCTTGTTGACCTTTTTTGAGTTCTGTGTACTGTAGCATGGGTATTCTGTACTTTTTTGGCTAATATCCACTTATTAGTGAGTACATACCATGCATGTCCTTTTGGGTCTGAGTTACCTCACTCAGCATGAAATTTTCTAGTTCAATCCATTTGCCTGGAAAACTCAGGATGTCCTTGTTTTGAATAGCTAGGTAGTGTCCCATTGTGTAAATGAACCACACTTTCTGTATCCATTCTTCCGTCATGGGACATCCAGGTTGTTTCCAGCTTCTGGCTATCACAAATTAGGCCACTATGAACACAGTGGAACACTTGCCCCTGTAGTATGGTGGGGCATCTTTTGCATATATTCTGAAGAGTGGTATTGCTGTGTCTTCAGGTAGATCTATTTCCAATTTTCTTAGGAACCTCCAGATTGATTTCCAGAGTGGTTATACCAGTTTGCAATTCCAACAGCAATGGAGGAGTGTTCCTCTTTCTCCACATCCTCTCCAACAAATGTAAAACTGGTTGGGAGGCTCAACCACCTGAGTTCAATCTCCAGGAACTACATAAAGGAATAGGATATTGGACTATCACAAATTGTCCTCTGATCTCCTCATTTATGCTGAGAGAGAGAGAGAGAGAGAGAGAGAGAGAGAGAGAGAGAGAGAGAGAGAGAGAGAGAGAGAGAGAGAGAGAGAGGCAATAAGAATTAATGTTTGAATTCACTGAAGTGTTTATACCTTTCATGAATTCGTTGCATATATTTTAATTGCTCTTTTGAATTCATTTTCTGAATTTCACCTATGTTGTTCTCATTGAAAATCATTACTATGTAATTGATAATCTTCAAAGGGAATATATTTATCATGGAGATTTTGTGTTTTCTTGTTTTTACATCAGAACTTGCACACCTTCATTGTTTATGGCTTTTGGTATGAGTTTATAATCCATCTGTGTTGAGTGGGTATTTAGGTCTCCTCTTGATGTTATCCCAAATAAGCTGATGATGATGATCAAATATGTAATGCTTGAAGTTCTTTATCTTATTTATATCTTTACTAGATTTATTAGTTCAAACATTTGGGTATATACTTGGTGTTTTATATACTGAAATCTGTAACAGGCACACGAATCAATATAAATTATTTCTTTGAAATTTTTCATGGGTTTAATTGTGTCCTTTGACAATTTCATGTAATTATATAAAGAATTTTGTCCATTCTTTAATGCCTTTTCCTTACATCATTCATCATCTTCTCTCTGAAGCTGAAATGATAATTCCAAACAAGTAATAATAATATTCTACCTTATCCTTTTGTGAGACCACCAAAGTCTTTTTGGTAGTTCAGATGGCATGAGTAGAAAGTTATTTACTAGAACACAGGCAACTTACAAGCAGTGACATCACTAAAGAAAATTTCTCCCACATGCTCCAGAATACACTGATTGACTGTTGTTTCTAAGTTAAGAGTTAGAAGTCGTGGGCCCTTCTCCCTCCTCAACTTGAAATTATAACAGGTCTTGAGAAAGATTCTTGCAGAGACTATGTGAATAAAGTAGCTATGTTATATCCCCCCCCAAAAAAATGAATGTATGACCCTGCTATACCTCTCCTGGGCATATACCCAAAGGATTCCCCAGCATTCAATAAAGACACATGCTCCATTATTTTCATAGCAGCCTTATTTATAATAGCCAGAAGCTGGAAAGAACCCAGATGTCCCTCAATGGAGGAATGGATACAGAAAATGTGGTATATATACATAATGGAGTACTATTCAGCAATTAAAAACAATGAATTCATGACTTTTTCGCAAATGATTGGATCTGGAAAATATCCTAAGTGAGGTAACCCAATTAGAAAAGAATACACATGGAATGCAATCTCTGATAAGTGGATATTAATTTGTCCAGAAGCTCTGAATAGCCAAGACACAAGTAGCATAACAAATGACTCCCATGAAGAAGTAAGGAGAGGGCCCTGATCCTGGAAATGCCTGATCCAGCATTGTAGGGGAGTACCAGGACAGAGAAAAGGGAGGGGGTGATTGGAGAACGGGTGGAGAGAAGAAGGTTTATGGGACATATGGGGAGGGGGGATCTGGGAAAGGGGAAATCATTTGGGATATAAACAAAGGTTATAGAAAATAAAAATATATAATTAAAAAAAGAAAAAAAAAGGATGTATGAAGCGGGCCTGAGGATTGTTAAAACTTGGCGCTGCTAGACGACAGGAAAGGCCAATTGTGAAGATGAACTTCAGTTGTCTGGTTAAATAAAAGTTATTCATTAAAGGATATGAAAGTTAGAATTGTTCCATTGTTAGTTTATGCACATCCTTATATACTAACATGTTATGAACATACCAATAAGAAAAATTTAAACTATTACATAAAAATTAATAGAGAAGTCAGACCTAGGAGACTGATAGTGAATTTAGGAATTTGACTTAATTTGTTATGAAAAGCCTTAGTAAATTCTGGTCATAATTGGTAAAATTTGGTTGCCATGAAGAGAAATCTGCACTAACAAACCTACTAAAAATCCAAAGTATAGTTTCTGGCATAAAATTTTCCTTGTATAGATTTTAAAATGGGTACTAAGGAAAGAATGAGAAATAAATAAGAATGTCTTATTGAGATATTATAAATTCTTAGAAATATAAAATCTTTTTAAATTTTAATAAGTATTAGGGTAAATTGAATAATTCTGTTAACAAAAATATTTGAAGTTAAATCATGAGATAAATAAAAGTTACAAAGAGAAAAAACATAAAGAAAAAACATTATTTTGTTACAATTGTATGAAAATAGTCTTAAGAAAAAGTAATTTATTAATAGCAGAGATGTTCAATAATTAAGAGTCAAAATTTATTAAAAAAAAGAATTTCTACAAAAATGCTATAATAGATTATTCACACTTATTCCCCAAACAATTAATGCCAAGGAAGAATATATTCATACATCTGTACTTCAATAATTGAATAAGAGAATTCTCCAGTCATAAGGAGCTTACATGGATTACTGCATGAATTACTACAATGTTTTATTTTATGCTTATGTGCGCATCAATTTCTTAAGATTCAAACTTACTTTCTAAAGCACTGTAGTCCTATTTGAATCCAGCAACATGGCTACACTGGCAAGGGATCACATCCAAAGACTTAGGACTGACTGTGTGATCCAGTTGAAATCCAGATTTTCTCTATTCTTCCCAAACAGTTATTTCTAATTTAGGGGCAGACAAAATGATGAATTGGAGAACGATTCTACAGAACCAATCAAAGATAGGAAATGGCAAGCTTTGTGGGAACAGACAAAGAAGAGAGGTTACTTAAGAGCCATGTATGGGGAGATGTGGAGTTGAGTTCAGTAGGATTTCTGTGGAGTACAGTTGTCTGGTGCAGTTCAGTTGAATGCAGTTCAGTTCAGTTCAGTTCAGTTGTTGCCCCAATGAGATATAAATTTCACATTTTACAAAGTTTATTCAAGTTTATTTATGTTTCTTTTGTATTTTTCACTGTGACTATCATCTCTAGTACAGCCTTCTTTATTGTTTAAAATGTATTATTAATCTTAATCTGTACACATTTGGGAATACTGGTATTGCTAATAATTTGCTGAGATATGATTTTTGTTTCCCACACTTCATAGTTTTGATAATCTTAATGAAGTTTTATGTTCTTTTTCTCATACCAGGATGAATTTTGAGATTTTAATAAGATGAGGAATGGGGTATATTCAGAACAGATTTTGATCTAATAAGAATTAGCTATCATATCATTTAGAGTTTCATTCGTGCTGGGATGTTTCTCCTGGAATAATATGGCCAGTGGGTGAAGGAGAACAAAGTTTATTATTGTTTGCTTACATCTTTCTTTCAAATTGTGATGGTGCTTCTGTTATGCCATTTGTGTTCTATTAGTTCCTAATTTTATTTATTTCTTTTCTTATCTTTTCTTTTTGTATTTTCTATATTCTTTGTTTAGATCCCAAATGATTTCCCCTTTCCCAGTCCCCCACTCCCCATATGTCTCATAAGCTTTCTTCTCTCCACCCATTCTCCAATCACCTCTCTCCTTTTTCTCTGTCCTGGTACTCCCCTGGATCAAGCCTTTCCTGGATCAGGGCCCTCTCCTTACTTCTACTTGGGAGTCATTTGTTATATTAATTATGTCTTGGGTATTCAGAGCTTCTGGGTTAATTAATGTCCACTTATCAGTGGTTGCATTCCATGTGTATTCTTTTGTGATTGAGTTACCTCACTTAGGATGATATCTTACAGATTAAAACATTTGCCTAAAAATTTTATGAATTCATTGTTTTTAATTGCTGAGTAGTATTCCATTGTGTAAATATACCACATTTTCTGTATCCATTCCTCCACTGAGGGACATCTGGGTTCTTTCCAGCTTCTGGCTATTGTAAATAAGGCTGCTATGAACATAATGGAGCATGTGTCCTTACTGCATGCTGGGGAATCCTCTGGGTATATGCCCAGGAGTGGTATAACAGGGTCCTCCGGAAGTGTCATGTCCAGTTTTCTGAGGAACCGCCAGACTGATTTCCATAAAGGTTGTACCCTATTACAATCCCACCAGCAGTGGAGGAGTGTTCCTCTTTCTCCACATCCTTGCCAACACCTGCTGTCTCCTGAATTTTTAACCTTAGACATTCTGACTGGTGTGAGGTGAAATCTCAGGTTTGTTTTGATTTGCATTTCCACATGCAGAAGAATGCAAATTGATCCATTCTTATCTCCTTGTACTAAGCTCAACTCCAAGAGGATCAAGGACCTCCATGTAAAACCAGACACACTGAAACTAATAGAAAAGAAACTGGGGAAGGCCCTTGAGGACATGGGCACAGGGGAAAAGTTCCTGAACAGAACACCAATAGCTTATGCTCTAAGATTAAGAATTGACAAATGGGACCTCATAAAATTACAAAGTTTCTGTAAGGCAAAGGACACTGTCAAAAAGACAAAATGGCAAGCAACAAATTGCAAAACGATCTTAACCAACCCTACATCAGATAGAGGGCTAATATCCAATATATACAAAGAACTCAAGAAGTTAGACCTCAGGGAACCAAATAACCCTGTTAAAAAATGAGGTACAGATCCAAACAAAGAATTTTCACCTGAAGAAATTTGGATGACCGAGAAGCACCTTAAGTTCCTAATTTTATAATTGCTTTTATTACATTTAAACAGATAAAAAAATCTTTGTCATCAATTTACTAGCTAAAATTAATCATACCTTAAAGGACCCTGGCATTTTTTCATTAAAATATCAATATTTATTCTATAAATAATTTCTACAGAGCCTATTTTATGTGATATCAATAAAGGTACTCCATCCAAAATATTTGCTACCTTCAGATTATACCTCATTCGAATTTCTTGTCAGTATTCATCTATGATCCAAATTCAAATCTGGAGGAAGATCCAAAGTTTTCCTGTTTTGAGCATCATGTTTTATTGGCATAAGAGATGCCTCATAGATAGAGCTACATGAAATTGACTGTAACTCCCAGGCTGAGCTTTAGGGATTATAAACAGAGGAGATGAAGACCTATGCCTAGAGGTAGGTGATTTACTCAAGCTATTATCTCTCCCAATCTACTACTTTTTCTGTGGTATATTGGAGGCTGTTCCTTTCATAACCACACCAATTCTTGTCATAATTGTCCAATTTGATGATATACATTCCTAAAAATCCCACCTGTTAATATCATTGCATTGTAAGTAATTATAGGTTTTGCAGAAACACTAATTTATCATGCTGCATCATCATTTAACAATGCAATATTTACAGTAAATAAAAGCAAATCAACCTTTCTTTGTTTCCTTACAGACCCAAAGTTCTTATTTTTCATATGGTGGCTCTGTGTGTCTGTTTGTGTATATATGTGTATGTGTGTATGTATATGTGTATGTGTGTGAGTATGTGTATATGTAGTATGCATTCATGTGCATATATATATATATATATAGAGAGAGAGAGAGAGAGAGAGATCAGAGACTAGCATGAGATGATTTCCTGTATTGCCTTTGATCTTAACATTTTTAATATAGATATGTAAATAAATTAGAGCCTACTAATATAAATAGCAGAGATGAGGAACAGTACCTGACATCTTCCTGTTCCCGTCTTTCAGTGTTAAAATGACAGATGGATGGTGTCCAACCCAGCATTTTACACTGGTACTGGGTTACAAAATTTAGTAAGTTCATATCTGCATAATAAGAAAATTATCCACCAAGTCTCCTTATCCCACTGGCACAAAGGTCTAAAATTGCACTTAATACTTATTTGAAATCGAAGTATCTTATATTAAAACTGAGCTATACTGCTGCTGATTTAACTATTTTAAAACATAAATTATTATTTTAGTATTAAAACACCAAAATAAAAGTTTGGGGGAGGTAGGCCCTTGTTACTGTGAAGGCATGATGCACCAGCTTAGGTGAATGCTACGGTACTGTGGTGGGATTTGGAGGATACATGGGTGAGCAACCTCGTAGAAACTAGAGGGAGAGGGAAACAAGGAGGAGGTATAACATTTGAAATATAAATAACCAATTAAAAATAAATTAAAAAAGGTTTTTTTGAATCTTATGCTTTTATTTGATTAAGCTGAAACTCTAGCACCAGACAACTGTTTAGTTAATGTGTATGTTTCAAACATTGCTACAAATTACCATGCATCAGAACACTTCTCACATTCATACACACAACCTTAAAATAGTTATTAATGGTAAAGTCACTCATTTTAATGAAAAATATCTAGGTTCTACTAATGAAAAATAAGTGTATTAGTCATATAAATTGTAATGCTACATTTAAATCAACCATATTATGAATCTTAAATTCAAATAAACAAGGTAAAGAAAGCAATACAAAGATATTTGATTAGACAAGATTCATATCATTAGGTGCTATGGGTTTTTACTCTGGATGTTAAAGTTGTAGCAGTAAGTTATCATTCCACAAATGTACAATATAATAATTACACTTGGATATAATATTACGTTTTGATCTTATTTTAAATAATTTATACCTAATCAATTATAGCTTTACACAACCATAGCTATACACAAAATATCTATATTGGTTTTGAAGTACATGTTTTGTAAACTGATTAATAATCTAAAGTTTCTTTAAATTACCATTTTTAAACTACTTATGCTTATTTTTATTGAATATTTTATTAATTTACATTTCAAATGTTATCTCCTTTTCTAGTTTCCCATCTGGAAACTGTCTATCCTCTTTCCCTTCCCCACTGCTTCTATGAGGGTGCTCCCACGCCCACCCCACCTACTCCCACCTCACTGCACTGGTACTCCTTGACACCTGACACCAGGGCATACTTTCTATTTACTCTTTTATTGTATTTATTTATTTATTTATTTATTTATTTATTTATTTATTTACACTCCATATTTTATTCTCCCCTTCCAGTCCACCCTCAGACTGTTCCACACCCCATACCTCCTCCCACCACCCTGTCTCTACCTGGATGTTCCCAACCTCCATCCACCTGACCTCTGAAATCCCTGGGGCCTCCAGTCTCTTGAGGGTTAGGTGACTCACTTCTGAATGAACACAGACCTGTCAGTCTTCTACTGTATGTGTGTTGGTGGCTTCATATCAGGAGCTGCAGTTAAAGTTACTTTTAAGGCATTCTACTAAATTTGTAGTTATAAATTATCACTGCAAAATGTATCTGAATCCTAATGGTTAGAAATAATAAATACTTGTCAAATGTTTTATATATAAAAAACGTTGTACATGTTCAAAGTATTCGTTCATGTTACGTTTGTGTGTGCATGTTTGTTTCTATGCATACTATGCACATGTGAGTTTGTGTTTGTGTGAGTACCCACTTCTATCTTTGTCTTTTTACGTGGGGTGATATTGATCCTCTTATATAAGGTTTATATGCAACTCACAACACAGTCAATCCTATATCAGTGAATTTGATCAATACTTAAAATGCAATAAGTTCATTTTTAAAAACTATTTTTAAAAATGATGACAAGTTTGCATATCTTCATCTGAGTTACTGAACTAAATTATGAATGAGGGAATGTTTGTGTAGATTTTTTCTAAAACTGTATTGATATGTTAAAATTTGAATATTATGGCACAAACTCTCAATTAGTGCACTCAATAAAAATGAAATGAAATCTGAATATTTGACACTGAAGCTGATGCTGGGCACAATATTTATTTTCTTGAAAATATATGCACCTGTGCATTTTAAATGTTATATCTCACTAAAATTACATTACTAATGAGAAATAGTAGGGAAATAGACTACTTTATCTACCATCTTCCATGTCATACTTTTAATTGTGGCTAGCATACAGGGTCAGAAGTTCTATTCAACATCATCAAGGTGAGAGGCATTGAAGTGTCCAGACAGGCATGGTACTTCAGAGTTCTAGATCTTGTTCTAAAGGGAACGAGAAGACTTGCATCCTCAGACACGTAGGAGGAAACTATCTCAAAGCCCAGCCCCACAATGATATACTTCTTCCAACATAGCCACACCTATTCTAACAAGGCCATACCTCCTAATAGTGCCAGTCCCTGGGTCACATTATGTTTCAGTATTTGCCTTGTATTCCCAATCTCTGTAAGACTTTTATTATGATGTGCCTTGGAATTTATCAAAAACCTTTTAATAAGATTATTGTGTTTGTTGTTGTTTGTTGGTGTTTTCCTTTGAAGTTTTTTATATGGTGAATTACATTGATAGATTTTTGTGTTGAACCATTCCTGCTTCCCTAGGATGAGGACTACTTGATCATGATAGATGATCTTTTTAATGTGTTCTTAAAATTTATTGAGTATTTTTGTATCAAGTTTCATAAGGGAAATTCATCTGAAATTCTTTTTTGTTGTTGTTGTTGTGGTTTAAATAACATGGTGAATGTGACCTCATAAATTTGGCACTGTTCCTTCTGTTCCTATTGATATTAATTCTTTTTATAAAATTCTGGAAGCATTCCGCACTAAAACCATATAGTCCCAAGATATTTATGACCAAGGACTTAATGATGATCTCTATTTTTTAGGGTTTATCTACATTTATTAAGATTGTTTTTCTGATCTTAATTTCACCTTAGTAAGTGATAATTATCAAAAATATACATTTTTTTTTTTTTTTAGATTTTCCAATTTTCGGGAGTGTATGTTTTTTTTTTTTTTAAATAAGACCTAATGAGTCTTCTGATTTGCTAGTTGACTGTTGTTATGTCTCACTTTTCATTTTTTTATTTTGTTAATTTTGACGTACATTCTCTGCCTTTTAGTCAGTTTGCCTAAGGGTGTTTGCTTTCTGAGGTTATGAACTTTCCTGTTAACATTGCTCTCATTTTTCTCATAAATTTGGATATGGATATATTGTGCATTCACTTTTACTGAGTTCTGGAAAGTCTGTTCTTTCTTTCTGTCTTGACCCAATGGTGACTAAGTAGAGAGTTTGTTCAGTTCCCATGTGTTTGTAGGTTTTCTGTTGTTGCTGAAATCCAGATTTAATCTATGATTCTGTGATAAGACACAGAATATTATTCCAATTTTCTTGTATTTGTTGAGACTTGTTTTGTGACTGAATATGGTTACTTTTGCAGAAGTTCCTAGAAATGTGTAGAAGGTACATGTGTGTGTGTGTGTGTGTGTGTGTGTGTATGTGTGTGTGAGTGTGTGTGTATATATATATATATATGTGTGTGTGTGTGTGTGTGTGTGTGTGTGTGTGTGTGTGTGTGTATTTGTCATTTCTTTTGGCATTGCTGGTGTGGAGTTATTGATTTTCTGTGTTTCCTTGAGTGTAGTTAACCTCCTTAGGTTTGATTTTCTTCTTAGTATCTTCTGTAGGACTGTATTTGTGAATATTGTTTAAATTTGATTTTATCATGGAGTATCTCTTTTGAGAAACTATATCATCTATGGTGATTGAAAATTTTATTGAATATAGTATTCTTGGATGATATCTGCACTCTTCTATTGTCAAGATACCTACATGTTCTTCTGGATTTTAGAGTTTCTGTTTAAAAGTTGCATGTAATTCTAATATATCTGCCTTTATATATTACCTGCTCTTAACCCTTGCAGGTTTTAATGTTTTATCATTGTTCAGTGCATTTAGTGTAAAAATATTATTATGACATTAGATATCTGACTTCTTTATGGAGTCTTAACATTTATAAGTGACTTGTTTTTCACTGTAGTGTGTCATAAATATGGCTTATGTACTTATTACAGTGTAGAATTCTCTTCTTTTACCTATTATGTAAGGAGTAGATATCAGATGACAATATAATAAAGCATAGATGAATAAACAGTATACGTCTATTATTGATTAATAGACCCTATTCACTTGATAAAGATATGTGAATAGCATGGACACATAAAATCTGGTCAATGTAAAAATACATTCTTGAAGAATGTTTGAAGAATTTAATATTTCTCCAACCGAGAATGGGAAAAAAAGGTATTCTGAGAATAATGTAAAGCCAATTAATTAAAACATATCAATGTAAAAAAAGATACTAGATGTTTACTTTCTTTTTTAATTACATTAGTACTTGTTTGTGATTGTCATCTGGTCTTTACTGTTATTTGATATGAAAGTGGTGTGTATGACTATTGTAAGATAATATTCTTTTATTTTATCTATTTCTTCAGGAGATATCGTCTGATGATGACAATATAAGCATAAATTTACATGGAAAGAGAGGGCATATGCCTGTTATAGATGTTGAAAAAAAATCTCTGAAGATGATATAGACTACTACCCAGCCAACATAAATTAATAATCTATGCAATTTAATAATCACTGCAGATATTTAATATTTTGTACATTTCTTTACAAATGTATATGTAAACCTAACAAATAGTTTCATGTCTAGGTACATGAAAAGCCAAAAAAATCATAGCCAAGGCATAACATAGGAGAGAACTTATAACCATTTGATGTGGACAAGGAGAACATAGCCATCATTTCCAAAGTAGTGATTTCCTAGAACCAAGAGAGCATGGAGATTTTATCCAGGGATCTCACACATATTCATACAGGGAATTATCTTCTCCTCTGTATGTTCCACTTAAGGTCATAGAGCAGGTTGTTAATTTCCTTAGTACTATGACAGGTTATTACACTTCCCTATGTTGCAGTGATCCCCTTCCATAAATTAAATTTTGTTTCTATTTCATAACTGTTATAAATCATAATGTAAATGATTTTTGAGACATTTATTTGCCAGAGGAGTTGAAACTCAAAGGTTGAGAACCATTTTTGTGGAGATTAAAATGATGCTTTGTAATGTTTTTAGGCATTTCAACTTAGTATAAAGTTTACTTTTTCTTTTTTTCAAAGCTGAGACCCAAACCCAGGGCCTTGTACTTGCTAGGCAAGCACTCAATCACTGAGCTATTTTGGTGAAAATAAAGAAAACTATATTTCTGAAAGAGAATACTTGTATAATTTTAGTCTTCAAAGTAACTAACTCATTTAGTGACAAACAAATATCATGTAGTATGTTACAAATATCAAGTTATAAATTCATATAAGTATCAGAGAAATATAAAAAGTATTTTGACAAAATGCTTGATGTTTTATGCATAATTTAAATGAATAGTTTTTGTTTAGAAATTAAATTTATTTAAATGTCATTATAATGCTTTTCTCTAAAGTCACTTAATGGGTAAAATTCTATTAAGTTAAACTGTCTTACAAATAATAATGCTTTAAAAAAATTATCCTTTGTCTTTTTCAGAATGATCTTATTGGATTATGTAACATTCTTGATGTATTCCCCTAAGAAAGGAACTCAACATGACTCAATATGTAATATCTCAGTTTAGCTTAATGATATATGAATAAAATCATACCAAATTATCCAATAATAATTAACATACATCTTTATATAACTCTAATTCCCCAAATGACTTTTAGCTTTGTTGTTTAAACAATTATTGAATAACCCTGAAAGTTGAGCGAACATTATCTATGATCTATGTGCTCTTTGAAAACTAGGCACAGGCACATTTTTGAAAAAAGCTTTCATATGATATTGACTAAATAATCAAATGTGAACAAAAGAATTTGGATGAAGAATCAATGTACAGAAAAATACATTTATTATATTCTGCATTAACCTGGGTGATAATCTATGATCTTAACAATCATGTTAGCAGACAATAAATTAGAATCACCCACATTATAAAAAATGTTAGAATATAATTATTCCCATTCAATGATCTCTTTTGTTTAAGTGGAAAGACTGCTTTGTCTTCTGTCAACTTGACACAAGGTAAGCCTAACTGGGATAAAAGCTTAACTATGGAGGATAACATGCCTTTATCAGATTATCCTGAGGCAAGACTGAGGGGGCATTTTCTGATAATGATAGACTTGAGACATCCCATCTAACTGTAGGCTCTTCCCACCACTGAGCCAATCATCCTGGAGTATGTAAGAAATCAGAGTAAACAATCTGCAGAAAACTTTCCTAGATTAATAAGAATGACTTAAGGATACTGAAGTATCCTTAATGAAGGAATTACATAAGAATGACTCCAGGATACTGATTCCCTGAAAGTTTTTTTACCGTTGAGAATAGTTTTACCTATCCTGGGTTTTTTGTTATTCCAGATGAATTTGAGAATTGTTCTTTCTACCTCTATGAAGAACTGAGTTGGGATTTTGATGGGGCTTGCTTTCTATATTAATCCTGCCAAACCATGAGCATGGAAGATTTTTCTATTTTCTGAGGTCTTCTTCAATTTCCTTCTTCAGAGACCTGAAGTTCTTGTCATACAGATCTTTCACTTATTTGGTTAGAGTCAAACCAAGATACTTTATGTTGTTTGTGGCTATTATGAAGGGTATCGTTTCCCTAATTTTTTTCCCTCTTGCTTATCCTTTGAGTATAGGATGGCTACTGATTTGCTTGAGTTGATTTATAACAAGCCACTTTGCTGAAGTTGATTATCAGGAGTTCTCTGGTGGAGCTTTTTTGGGTCACTTAAATATACTATTATATCATCTGCAAATAGGGACAGTTTGACTTCTTCCTTTCCAATTTGTATCCCTTTGACCTCCTTATGTTGTGTAATTGCTCTAGCTAGCATCTCAAGTACAATATTGAAAAGATATGGAGAGAGGGGGCAGTCTTGTCTAGTACTTGATTTTAGTGGTATTGCTTCAAGTTTCTCTCCATTTAGTTTGATATTGGTTACCGGTTTGCTGTATATTGCTTTTGCTATATTTAGGTATGGGCCTTGAATTCCTGTTCTTTCCAAGACTTTTAGCATGAAAGGATGCTGAATTTTGTCAAATGCTTTTTCAGCATCTAATTAAATGACCACTTGGTTTTTTTTTTTCTTTGAGTTTGTTTATGTAGTGGATTACATTGATGGATTTCCATATATTGAACCATCCCTGCATCCCTGGGTTGATGCCTACTTGATCATGGTAAATGATTGTTTGGATGTGTTCTTGGATTCAGTTGGCAAGAATTTTACTAAGTATTTTTGCATCAATGTTCATAACAGAAATTGGTCTGAAGTTCTCTTTCTTTTGTTGGATTTTTTATGGTTTTGGTATCAGTGTAATTGAGACTTCAAGCAATACTACAGAGCAATAGTGTTAAAAACTGCATGATATTGGTAAAGTGACAGACAGGTGGATCAATGGAATAAGATTGAAGACCCAGAAATGAACCCACACAACTATGGTCACTTGATCTTCAACAAAGGAGCTGAAAACACCCAGTGGAAAAAAGATAGTCTTTTCAACAAATGATGCTGGTTCTATTGGAGGTCAGCATGCAGAAGAATGTGAATTGATCCATTCTTATCTCCTTGTACTAAGCTCAACTCCAAGTGGACCACCCCATAAAGCCAGACACACTGAAACTAATAGAAAAGAAATTGGGGAAGACAATTGAGGATATGGGCACAGGGAGAATCTTCTTGAACAGAACACCAATAGCTTATGCTCTAAGATCAAGAATTGACAAATGGGACCTCATAAAATTACAATGTTTCTGTAAGGCGAAGGACACCATCATAAGGACAAATCGGCAACCAACAAATTGGGAAAAGATCTACACCAACCCTACATCAAATAGAAGGCTAATATCCAATATATACAAAGAACTCAAAAAGTTAGACCCCAGACAACCAAATGACCCCATTAAAAATGGGGTAAAGATCTAAACAAAGAATTTTCACCTGAAGAAATTTTGATGGCTGAAAAGCACCTTTAAAAATGCACAACATCATTAGTCATTAGGGAAATGCAAATCAAACATCTCTGAGATTTTACCTCACACCAGTCAGAATGGTTAAGATTAAAAACTCAGGAGACAGCAGGTGTTGGAGAGGATGTGGAGAAAGAGGAACACTCTTCTACTGCTGGTGGGATTGCAAGCTGATTCAACCAGTCTGGAAATCAGTCTGGCAGTTCATCAGAAAACTGGGCAAGACACTTCTGGAGGACTCTGCTATACCACTCCTGGGCATATATCAAGAGGATTCCCCAGAATGTAACAAGGATACATGCTCTACTATGTTAATAGCAGCCCTATTTATAATAGCTAGAAGCTAGAAAGAACCCAGATGTTCCTCAATGCAGGAATGGATACAAAAAAATTTGGTATATATACACAATGGAGCACTATACAGCCATTAGAAATGATGAATTCATGAAATTCTTAGACAAATGGATAGAGCTGGAGAACATCATCCTAAGTGAGGTAACCCAGTCTCAAAGGAACACTCTTGTATGAAGTCACTGATAAACAGATATTAGCCTAGAAGCTTGGAATACCCAAGACACAATCCACATATCAAATAATGTCCAAGAAGAAGGAAGGAGTGTCCCCTGGTTCTGGAAAGGCTCAGTGCAGCAGTGTAGGGGAATACCAGAACAGGGAACTGGGAAGTGTTGGATGGGGGAACAGGGGGAGGGAAGAGGGCTTATGGGACTCTCGGTGAGGGGGATCAAGGAAAGAAGAAATCATTTGAAATGTAAATTAAGAATATATTGAATATATTGAATAAAAATATGTAAAAATAATTTAAAAACCAAAAAAGAATATATCAAATAAAAAAAGAGAGAGAGAAAAGAATGATTCCTATAACCTCATATATTTGATTGTTTTTTTCTCCAGATGGTTAAAAGTTAGGAAGAATTAGGAGGTGTAGCCTTATCAAAGCAAGTGAGGTCTTGATATTAGAGTTGGCTTTGTGGTTTCAAACGCCTGTGCCAGGCCTTGTTTAGCTCTCATCCAGCCCGTGGCTTGCAGATTAAATGTGAACTCTCAGCTGCTGCCTAACACCCTATCTCCCTGCCTGCCATCACACTTTCTGCCATGATAATCCTAGTCTAAGCCACTGAAAACATATTCTACCTCACAATTACATGCTTTTGTTTTAAAAATTGTCTTGGTCACGATGTTTCATCCAATCAATAGTCATCCTAAGTAAGATGAGGTCAGTAAGCAGCATATATCCATGAGTTTCTTCCACTTCCTGATTTCAGGTTACTATAGTTGTACTTTACATCTTGCTTCCAGCGTGATTGACTGTGATCAGTGATGGAAAGTCAAACAAGCCCTTTCCTCTCTAAGTGACTTTTGATTATCATCTCTTCTTGTTCTATAGTGTGATAAAGATCATGACCCACAGCAACTTGAGGAGGAAAGGATCATCTTGAACTTGGTGGTACTACACCATTGCTGATGGAACTTTTGGTAGGAATAGAAAAAAATGGTTGTGAGGGAATACTGAAAAAGGCCTGCATGCTCAGTTTTTCTTTCTTATCCACCCCAGGGGCATTTGTACAGAATCATCTGTCCAGAATAGCATTGCCCATAGAAGCCTGGGCCCTTTGTTGTTAGTAATCAATCAAGAAAATAACTTAATATCTTTATTACAAACTAATCTGATGGAGGCAATTTAGCAAATGATATTCCTTCTTCCCTAGTGACCCTGTTCTGAGTCATGTTGATAGAATGCTAACGAGCAGAGTCACTGTCTTTAAAAGTCAGAAGACCCAAAAATAACTGAGACCATTGCTGCATGAGGTCTCAAAATGAAGTACAGTGGCAATAATAGCCTTTGTGTTTGTGCTCAATTCTTCATTTCTGTTTGTTTGCTAGGAGGTTTTTGTTGTACCAGGAATTGGATATATAATCTCCCTATACAACAATGCTCTATGCCTAGCCTTTTCTCCAGAAATGTTTCATTTTTTTCCTTTAAATTGATTTGGATTCTTGTTGGCCTTTGCTGACTTTGACCTATCACTATTGTCTTAGCAGGTTTCGCACTGGGGGATGCTTCTCAATGGCTGTGATGGCAGGACAGTATTCATTTTGTTTCTTCTGTTAAGTCATTAATAGTTATTTTTTTCTACCTTAAAAGATATAGTTGTCTGTTGTCTTTGCTTATTGTAATTAAGTGCCATGACCAAAAGCAAGTTGGCGAAAAAAGGGTTTATGTTGCTTACACTTCCTCATCATAGTACATCATTGTAGATAGTCATGACAAGAATTCAGAAGAGCGGGAATGTAGAGTCAGGAGCTGATGCAGAAGCCATGGAAGAATGTGGCATACTGGCTTGCTCCACAAGGCTCACTCAGTCTGCTTTCTTACAGAAGCCAGGGCCATTGACACAAGAATGGCACCATGAATCTAGAGAGGGTCCTTCCACATCAATCATTAAAGAAAATATCCTGCAGGCTTGCCTACAGCTCCAGCTTAAGGAGAAATTTTCTCAATAGAGCTGCACTATTTACTGATTACTCTAGGTATGTCAAATTGACATACAACTAGCCAGGACACCACATAAAATTAACATATGACTTATATGACTTTCAAACAATTTTTTCTCAACAAATAAGCTGATTGTTATATATTTTAATATATAGTGATTATTTAATCGACTTATGCGATGTGTAAAATTCGTATTTTCTAGTCAATACAATTCAGCAAAGCATGAGGAAAGTGATTAAAAATATATCCAACAGTCAATTATTCACACTAATGGAGGGAGAGAAGGTAGAAATAGTATTAAAACAAAGAAAATCTTAAGTCATTTTCAACTCTGTGGTTTGAGTAATCAAATACGCATGCCTCACAGGAAGTTAACATTATATATTTTTCTCTGCTCTGTTTAGTTAAGTTTCAATATGTGGATTTCTTAAAACCCAGCCAGAATCTTTTCAGAAAGCAATGATTGAAAGATGAATTCCTAAAGTTTACATTTCACAAACCATAGACTGAGTATTCAACAATAACAAAAAAAAGCCACAATAATTATAAAACTTGCCCTTTATCATTTTAATAGGTAAGAAACATGCCTTTATAGTTATATTTACATTTATTTACATCGCAGATAAGTACTTCCTACTTATAACCTCCTGGGCAATTGTGTGTTGAGAATTAGACTTTGGAATAAACACTGTCCTTGCTTCCATGAACTTTACAGTGTAGTAGGAGAATCAGACAGAGCACACCCAGGTAGGTACACAGGAGCAGAGGTAAATGCTAAGAAAACCAAATAAAAATGTGGTGAGTCTACTACCTTAGCTAAAAGTAGCATAAAAATACATCCTAGGATGTGTTTTAAACATTCAAATGAAAAAAGTAAATTGAAAAAAAAAACCCAGTCTTTAGTGAAAGAATATTAAGCACTGAAGAGAGTGTCATGAACAAGGCTGAATCAGTACTTAAAGTTGTCACATTTGAACTTACAGCACTCCATGATGGGTAAGGGAAGCAGAATCAATCCAGTGCTGTGGATTTGCGGCGATGTTATTTCTGTGAGCCAGAAAGTAACTAGGAGTGCTGGATAAAAATCATGGGATCTTAGCTTAATGGTTCACACTGTAAACTTTGGAAGAATGGGACATTTTTTTATCGATTAAAGTGCTATGGTAAATATGCTGGTGGTAATAACAAGAAATGTTTGATTGATACATTTATTAATAGGTGATAGAATATTTATCTTTATTGTGGCTTAACCCAGGTAATTTCACGTTTTAGTTTAAAATGAATTAAACAGGATGGTGTCAAGTCATGCACCTACCTGTCGATAGCTTCTCAGCTCTGTCCATATTGCCTTTCCTGAGAGTACCAACAAATAATTCTGATGAAACGCATTCCAATCTCAGTTCATGTGAGTATATTTTTCTGCCTTAACTGGCAGTGTGTTGTTTATACCCTGACATCCCTCTAGATCTATTTTGGAGGGCGTACCAGTGTCATTGGCTCTGTAATGCAATCCGAAGTTCTTTTCTCTGGAGTGGAAACATCATTTGCTGGCATGTGCCAAGTGCCTTTTCATGTCCTTGCCTCTGCCCTGTGGCCACTAAACCTTTAATGCTTTCACACTATTCTTCCGTTTTTGACCCAGGATCAAATACTGTTTTATCAGAAGAGCTCTCCTTGACCTGTTGGGTCTGATCTCCTATGGCATGTGGTTAATTCATTGCATTAATTACATTTGATATTTCATGTTGTAAGTGTAACCATTTGATTTTTATCTGTCTTTTCAAGAATATTGGTACTCCTGAGTCAAAGCACAACTAGAGCTATCATCTGAAAATGATTGATGAAAGAAAACTTTGGGAAGTAAAAATGAAACCCCTTTCCATCCCTGATCTAGTATATGCCTAAATTAAATGTGTTTGCTTAGTTCAATTAGAATTATATGCGTTTTTTATAAATGAAGAAATAAACTTGAGATTTTTTTCAATGAGTGATCCATTTTTAAAAAAGACTTTACTACATTTTTGCTTCATTTGAGAGAATTTTTCTTTATGTTGCCTGTAAATCCAGATTTGCAAACTTCATCCCTTAGCTTCCTGAGTGCTGGAATCATTACATCTTTATGATACCATAACTTGCTCCCAAGCCAATTTTCTGACTCAAATTTCTCTTCTCTGTAGTACATTCCCATTTCTGTAATGTCTGTTATGGTTATCTATGTCTGTACAGCATACGCATGTCTGTCTTAATGTACTTTACATTTAAAATAGGGAATGGTAAAACCTCTATAATAATTACCAGGAATGAATAATATCATTTATGTAACGTGAGTTAGGCAAACTCAAACAAGAAGCATTTCTTAAATATTTTCTAAATAGTATATTGGATAATTTATGAAAGATAAAATATATTGAATATGCAACTCAATAATAAAAAAGGGAATAACTGCATGTATTTTGAATTTTTGAATACACCTAAATATTACTCAGCCTAAAATTTAAATTTCACATATTTATTTAGACAGACTAAGATTTGAAAGATGGAGAGACAGGGCCATGGCTCAGCTCTGACAATGACTTGTGGCTTTTGCAGAATACCACATTTGTTTTTGGCACCCACATGTCTGCTCCCATTCATCTCCAACTTGAGTTCCGAGGAATCTGTTTTCTTCTGTTGTCATATGTAGGCCCCAGGGATACATACAGGTGGTATAAGCTTCACATATAAGCAAAACATTCATATCAATAGTATAAAATTAATAATATTTAAAAGAAAAGGAACTACTGGAAGAAAATAAAATTATATTGTTCATCTACGTGTCTTCGTGGGGTCATGTGCTTCTGTAACACTAACTTTTGATCTATAATCTATCCCATCACTTTCACAAGCACTCTCTGTGGGAGCGTTAACAGTATATACTGAACATGAATTTCTGACCATTTATTCAAATGAATTAGCTATTCAAATTTTTTTAGGTGAACACCTGAGCACTAACACATCTCATCAGTAAATGGGTTTACAACATAGGTGTTACTTTTTTTTTCAAATCCCATGAAAATGTACACTGTATCTAAGATAAAAATATAAATATTATTGCATGAAAGAAAAATAATGCGTTGTTATTGGAAAAACATCACTATTAGTTACTTACACTTTGCCTTATTGGAAATATATACTACACAATTGTTATCTACTTGCTAGATATAACAATAGAGCAGTTGTAACTACCTAAAATCTTGCCTAAAATTAGTTACATTAACTGTTCAATAGAAATAAAACTGTACATTTGTTGAAAGTTATCTTTGTATCACATATTAACATAAATAGCATATTTCATAGTATATTCCCTTTGTGCAAATATACAGTCAATTATAAACTGCACTGCCTGTATTAATGCATTAAATTAAATGGAAATTAGTCCATGGTGTTTAACTTCTACAGTGGTGTAAGAAGCAATGTAAAGGCATTCCTGCATGTGTGGGTATAGACCACTTAATAGTCAATCTAAATTAACATGATACATCACCATAAGAAGCATTTGTCAATCAATTGGGGCATTTAAGAATTCATGGTTCAAAATGCAATAGTATTTGTAGTCTAGTCTTTCATGGAAATATATTTCCTCTCTGCATTACTAAGATAATCTTTTTAAAAATATGGGTATTCTGTTTTAAAACAAAAAATTCAAAACTATCTCTATTCTTTTTTACCAATAATACATAGTTATTTAGAACAATGAAAGTATGATGAAAAATTTGAGTTACCTGTGTTTTTAAAGAGAACTGTGTTAAAACAGGGACACATACAGGAATGTACTAAGAAAGGGTACAGTTTTTCTCACAAGGGCTAAACAAGTGTTTTGGAATGATGATAGATTCCAAAATGCTTCCAAACTTATGATCATTTATCTACATTTACAGTGCTTGGCATTATTCAATAGTGCTATATTATGACAAATTTTCTCCCAATAGACTCAATTTCGATTCTCTCTCTTCTGTGCCTACAAAAATCTTCAAATTGTTCCCTGTTATTTACTGCCATGTATCCTAAAACTGCAGCATATTCTCCTATTCTAGGCCTCCCTAACAAATCTATCTATGGATTTTGCACTTTATTCAAACATTTAAAACTCCTGGTTGCACTGATATTTGTCTCCTTGTGATTCACCCTCTACACAAGTCTCTTCAGTCATGTTCAGAGAGACATGAATGAGCAGTGAATAAGCATTGCAGTAATGATTGATAATGGGTATTGATGAGTGATTCAGCCCTAGATATAACAGAACAGCTTCTAAAGTTCAAGAAAAATGCTGATACCTAGATATGAGGAAAGTTTTAAGAATCAAAACATGAAAATGTCATACTATGAATGGAAGGTAAGATATATATTTACATATGAGAAACAAACTAGAGATGGAAATAGAAAAGTATCTAAGTAACCATACAATGGAGAAAATATCAAGTAACAAAAACAGTATGTATCTGTGTGTATAAGGACAAATTTTAAAAGTATGGTTAGCAATTTCACTGGTTTAAAAAGTGGTAGTCATAGTTGGAAGTTCTCCTTCAAAGTCCATGAAACCATCCACACAAATATCATTTTAAAGAGTAAATAGGTTATATATAGAAATGTGTGTGTATGGGGATGCGTATTTATATCTGGTGTGCATTTGGTCTGTGGTGTGTGTTTGATGTGTGAAGGTAGTATCTGTTATGTGTGTGCATGTAGTATGTGTGGTATATGTTAGGTGTGTGTATGTGTGTGTTTGGTGTGTGTCCATGTAAGTGTGCCTGTGATATTTGGTATGTACGTTTGATTGGTTCTTATGTGTGTTTGTGATATTTGGTATATATGTATATATAGTGGATGTTTTGTGTGTCTGTGTATAGATTTAATTAATGTATAAGGGATTTATATGTGTGTGTGGTGGGTTTATGTATCTAGGTTTGGTATATGTGTATGTGTTGTGTGTGTGATCTGTGACTAGTTTGTGTGTGTAGGGGCTGTGTGGTATGTGAGTGATGTGGTCTGTGAATATGGTAAGATGTGTGTGGTATGTGCTGTGTGTGTATGTGTGTGTGTGTGTGTAAGACACAGTGTGCACAAAGAGGAATTGTAGGTGCTTGCCACCTGTTTTTATAAAGATCTCTCGTTATAAGGTTTCAGGAGGGACAACCTGAGACCTATCCACCAGTCTAGGTGACTATCTCAAGGTAGAAGTCCTACTTTAGGCTACATACACCAGACATGCAAGGGCAGAACACAAAGGAAGCAATTGTATTTCTTCTGGTCTCAGGATGAGATTTTTCAGGGTTTGAACACATCTTGACCTCACTCTCTATACAGGCTTGCCAAGTCACACAGTCTTCAGGAACCTCGTGTGTGTGTGTGTGTGTGTGTGTGTGTGTGTGTGTGTGTGTGTGTGTGTTAGAGTTACTACTGGTATGATAAGCACCATTACCTAAAGCAAGTTGGAGGTGAAAGGGTTTATTTGGTTTCCACAATGTAAACTATCACAGAAGGTCAGGACAGGATTCAGGAAGGATTGGAAACTGTAGGCAAGAGTTGCTAAAGAGACCATGGAGTGCTAGTGCTTACTGGCTTGCTCCCTATAGCTTGCTCAGCCAGATTTACTTTAGAGCCCAGGACCAACAACCCAGGCATGACATGATCCACAATGGATGGCAACTTGCATCATCGATCAATAATTAAGAAAATGCCCTACAGTTATTGCCACAGTCTTATCATATGGATGTATTCTTAATTGAGGGTTCCTCCTTTCAGATTATTTAAGCTGGTGTCAAGTTGACAGAAAATTATTCAGTACAATTGTCCTCTTATCACCTTGACACAAAAACAAATGACCATCAAGCGGCAAACATTTCTTTCTCAAAATGCATGTGTGTGTGTGTGTGTGTGTGTGTGTGTGTATGGTGTATATATGTATACATACATGCATGTCTTGGGAGAAGCAATCACCTCCTCCATGAATGAACCCTCTTATTGGCTGTCCAATGTAAAGTGGTCAAGCTTACAACCATGCAACCATGTACACACAAACAACAAAACCAGACACAGATAGAGCATACATACTTGCACATGCACACACACACTCATATCTAACTACCGGTATGTATGTAATAAATACAAGTAAAGGAAAAGATCATGCCAACATAACAAATGGGGAGGGTATGAGAAGAGTTTGGAGCAGGGTAGCTGGGAAGGGTTAAAAAGAGAAAAGAACTGAGTTCTATCAATTTAATTGTATTTCTTTTTTTATTGATATATTTTTATTTACATTTCAAATGATTTCCCCTTTTCTGGGTCCCCACTCCCCGCAAGTCCCATAAGCCCTCTTCCCTCCCCCTGTTCCTCCATCTACCCCTTCCCATTTCCCTGTTCTGGAACTACCCTATACTCTTGCATTGCGTCTTTCCAGAATCAGGGGCCACTCCTCCATTCTTTTTGGACATCATTTAATTTGTGGATTATGTCCTGGGTATTCAAAGTTTCTAGGCTAATATCCACTTATAAGTGAGTGCATACCATGATTGATCTTTTGAGACTGGGTTAGCTCACTTAGTATGATGTTCTCCAGCTCCATCCATTTGTCTAAGAATTTCATGAATTCATTGTTTCTAATGGCTGAATAGTGATGTTAGTATGCTCTAGAGTACAACAGTGACACCCAAACTGTGGCAGCAATGAAATGCTATCTAATTGAACATAAGGGCCTTCCAATGAGAGAATCATTGCCTGGTTCTGAATCCTAGCTAACTTCCCAGGGCTAATGAAATCATAGGTAAAAAAACTTATAACCACAATCTTATTAAATAATTATAATTCCTAACTACATTGTAAGTTTTTATACTATGGTTCAGTCGTTTATGAGATAATGTTTGCATTGTCTTGCACATGTGTACCTGTAACACTAAATAGTCTAGATAAACATGGTGCACCAATATACCTGATAGCTGATACCCTGTAGGGGTATTATAGGAAGTAATAGTCTCTTATAAGCAAGAAAAGTCTGTCAATTGGATTTAATGCCCATGCAACAGGAGGAAAATTATGCCTAATACTGGAAACCTAGCCTGCTTACTGTGACTTATAGGGAATCCCATTGCTCTACTTTGCTATATCAGCATTATGCCTTAGTACATTTAAATCATAGCCTTATTCTTGCAATAAACATAGCTATCATCATCATTAAAGAAGAAAATATTTCAGAAAATGGAGACCATTTGAGAAAACCAGAACTGGACATATTGCCACACAGTTATCAACTGATCATGGAGAGCCAAACCCCAATGAACACATCAAAGTCCACTTCTGTTGTTGTTGTTTTTGTTATTGTTGTTTTTAGAGGAATTTTACTTACAAAACTATTTCCTTGGTCTCTACTTTTAAATAATTGTCTAACTTCTTTCGCATTTTAAAATTAGCTAATATTTCAAGAAGATTGAAGAGATTTAAAATTACATCTAGTGTTTTTAAAATATTAGAGAAGTATTGTGAAAAAATACTCATCATTGTTTAAAAAAATCAATGGTGTTAGAATATTGTTTTCATATTGTTATTTTTTATTATTCGATATAATTTATTTACATTTCAAATGATTTCCCCTTTTCTAGCCCCCCCACTCCCCGAAAGTCCCGCAAGCCCCCTTCTCTTCCCCTGTCCTCCCACCCACCCCTTCCTACTTCCCCGTTCTGGTTTTGCTGAATAATGTTTCACTGAGTCTTTCCAGAAGCAGGGGCCACTCCTCCTTTCTTCTTGTACCTCATTTGATGTGTGGATTATGTTTTGGGTATTCCAGTTTTCTAGGTTAATATCCACTTATTAGTGAGTGCATACCATGATTCACCTTTTGAGTCTGGGTTACCTCACTTAGTATGATATTCTCTAGCTCCATCCATTTGCCTAAGAATTTCATGAATTCATTGTTTCTAATGGCTGAATAGTACTCCATTGTGTAGATATACCACATTTTTTGCATCCACTCTTCTGTTGAGGGATACCTGGGTTCTTTCCAGCATCTGGCAATTACAAATAGGACTGCTATGAACATAGTAGAACATGTATCCTTATTACATGGTGGGGAGTCTTCTGGGTATATGCCCAGGAGTGGTATAGCAGGATCTTCTGGAAGTAAGGTGCCCAGTTTTCAGAGGAACCGCCAGACTGATTTCCAGAGTGGTTGTACCAATTTGCAACCCCACCAGCAGTGGAGGAGTGTTCCTCTTTCTCATATTGTTATTTTTATTTCAATACATTTACTGTTTCTTGCCAGTATCTGCGTAATTGACCGTTCCCTTTCCTATCCTTCAAGTATTCTGACTGTTGATTAACTCTATGAAGAGCAACCTTATCTCCAGTGCTTTCTTCTAAAGTTTCCACAGCATTTGTAGCTTGTTGCAGATTAACTAGGAAATGCTTACATCTATTTTTTCTATGATTTACTTTATTTCTTTATGCATTTGTGATTATTATCTAGCAGAAATGTTAGAAATTTCTTTGTTCTTGTAATTTCAAAAATTTCCCCTGCTCAACGCTGTTTTTCCCCTGACATTTCATTAAACTTGAGAATTGTTTAATTATTTCCTTGTTTAGTCATCTCTATTGTTTTTTATTCTGTTGCTTAGCATTTCATGCAGTTTTGGCAGTGACTAATGTGATGATGTGCAGACACTCATTCATTCTATGTTCTGCCTATTAATGAACCTACAAAATACTCTCCAGTTTTTATGTAGTGCTTTCTTTTTTTGCATTCACTCTTTTTTATTAGACCTTTCAGCTTTGGGTTATATTGTATTCTCTTCTATGTTTTCTAATGTATTCATTTGATTTCTTAACATATTCATCATATCTCTAGTTCTGATGCTTATAAAACTCCTCATCATAATATTTTTAGTTATCTATTAGCATGTCTTTTAATCTTTTATTGAAACCTGGGCATCATGTCTCAGGTAATAGAAACAGAGAGACAGGCCTTTAGTGATAGTTATCATGTTCATTTAACTAGACTTTTGCCTGTGATTAATTTTTAATGCAGCTTGCTGTTCGTGCCAAAAGAATCAACCTCCTTTGTGTGCTTTTCCTGTCTAGCTCACTGTCTTATGTGTCCCTAAGAACTCCTTATGCACATTCTTTGTCACATAGCACACACAGCTGTAATTCATTGTTACTACACTGGAGGATTTTTAGCATGGTAGTAATGCAAAGAAAAATAGGAATGTTTTGATATCTTTTGAATAAATCTCAATCTTTTAGTGAATAAATGTCCCCCGACTGTAGAAATCATAAATGTTTTCAGATATATAATATCTCTAACTCAATAAAAAGACAAGGACAGAGTTTGGAAATAATCCTCTGTTGATAATACCTTACCTTGTAAGGAGAGTAAGTCTGCCTGTGGAGATTTCTCAGTGTGCTTTACAGTAGTTATTGGTTTTCCTTAATTTATGATAGCTAAAAGAGTTTGTTATTTTTGTTGTTGTTGTTGTTTACTTTGTTTTCTTAAGTTGTCATGGCTAAGAATATTTAGGTTTCCTTGTGGCAAAACTTAGCAGTAAACATGTCCTTCCTCTTTCTTTACCCTCAAAATACCTTATTTCCAATTTAGTATAAAGACACACTTCTGTGTGTCTTAGCACCAGTTATAGACACCAAGATATATAATATCTTGTGATTATTATCTAGCAGAAATGTTAGAAATTTCTTTGTTCTTGTAATTTGTTTGTGCCCCTGGGACAGTTCTAGCCTGTGATGATATTTTGTATAATATCTTCCACTGGCCATTTCTCATATGGCCAAAGACAATAAAAGTCTTTTCAATGTTATCAAATGTTTTTATATCCTTAATGTGACAATGATGACTCCCAAAGAGTTTGTATATCATCAATGAATACTGAAATTTCAAAAGTTATATTTTAAAGAGGCAACAAGAAATCCACATACTTCTTTTTTTGGGAGGGGGAATTTGCCACCAAGTGTTTATTAACAATACACCACAAGAAGGATAAAACACCCCAAAATGCAGTGGATATGTTTAGCAGATATAACTAGACCAATATTAAGCTCTTTGATTGAATACCAAGCATTACAGTCATGCATCTGTGTATGTGTCAGTAAGTATACAAAAACAAGTAATAAAACACAATCACAAAATGGAGAGTATGAAAAACAGACACCTCTGAAAGAGCTAAGTGTGTGCTGACACCTCAATGCCATTCCTAATTTAATGGAATGAAAAATAAAACCAATGCTACAATTTGAATCTGAGATGCCCCTATAGGTCCACGGGTTTGACTGCTTGGTCCCACTCTAGGACTATATCTACATACTTCTGATCCATTGTGCCCTACTAAATAAGTGGATATCTCCAGGAGGGTCTAGTTATGCTAATTTCTTTCATCAAACCATGACATAACTTTTAAGCTTTTACAATAGGAAGATTTGCTTCTTAGTAATCTTTCAAGTTTGTCTAGGGTTAGTTAATAACATAATAGTAATCCCCAACACTTGAAGTTTTGAGACACAAAAATTACAGAGTCCAAGTCAAAACTCAGCTACAGCAAGAGACTCTGTCTCAAATATATTCCTACCTATTTACCGACTTATCTAACTATATACATACATAGATATACATGAGGTGGTTTGCCTTGACAACATAGGAAAAGAGAGATGATTTGTAATTTTTTTAAATCTTCTTTGTGGGAGTGGAACATAATTCAAATCTCATTTGTGAGTGTTACATAAAGGAAGATTATTTTACTACTTACTGAAATAATTTTACTAAGCATCAACATTCTAATCTCATCATTAGCAACTTAGCAACATCAAGCATTGGTTTCTGAACATTTTAAACAAAGGTAAATTATGGCATGGTTAATTATAAAAATGTTCGTACTCCATGCAGTGCTGTGAACATCACTCTGATAGCTCTGTGATATTTATGTAATCTGCTAGAGACATAAATCCTGTGTTTTACCAAATGTTTGTTACAGTCTCTTTCCTGCTTTTGTTACTCCATTTGAACTTTTATCTTCAGGACGTTAACAAAAAACATGTTAAACTAATGCCATTCAACATGTGATTATGTTTGACTCAGTTTGGTTCAGCAGTTAAAAGCAATTACTGCTCTTCTAGAGCATGTGACTCTCAGTGGGGCAGGTCAAAATCACCTATCACACTAGCAACAAAGGATCCTTGTCTTTTTCCTGGACTTTGAAAGAACCTTCATTCATAATGCATACATAGAAATGCAGACACACAGTGAGACACACACACTAATGTATACACATATATGCTAAGTACAAAGAAAAGTTTAAAATGCCATAGGGAGATGTGTATAGCTAAGGGGCAATTTTTTTTTCAGAATGCACAAATTCCAGATTCAATTCCAGTGCTGCCAAACAAATGAACAAACAAACAAGCAAAACCAATTAAAGTTTAAGAAATAAATAATGATGTAAGTCAATAATCTGCTCGCCAGGCTATATTTATCAGTTAGTGTCAAGGACTGGGCCAAGCATCTTTCCAGTAGAGCCCTTTGCCCTAGTGCTGTCATGCTCGTTATGCAAGTGGTGCTAAGAAAACTACTCCCAGCCTTAATCAGCACTGTAGGAAACATCTTATTGCCTTTCACATGCTCTCTTTACAAAGTAGCACTTGCTTAATTAACTCCACCCTTACATAACCAAAAATTAGTTTACAAAACAATATTAAAAGATAGTCTAAAGGGAACATTTGTTGAAATAAGTTGCCCAGCCATTACTGCAAGAACAGCTTTGTGCCTACTAATGATAGAATTTATAACCAGTGTCTACAACTTTTAATGTTACACTATATTTTCCTAAATGTTTTTCAGCACAGTAGCTAGATACAAACAACAAAAAGTTCTCCTACTTTATATTTCCTTTGTAATTTACAAATGTAATAAAAGACTAGTTCATTAGTGTAGAGGAGGAATATGGGCAGCCTTGCAGCTATATACATGCACACACAAACAAAACATGCAAATTATTGAGCAATAAATATAAAATATTGGAATTGGTATAAACTGCAATGTTCTCCTTTTAATCAAAAAATATGTGTAGTAATTTTTACACTATAATTCATCAGAGAGTGCCTTACCAAGTTCACAGAGAAAGAAAAAGAATAGGAAACCAACTAATAATGAGAATTCCAGTAGATGAGTACACTTTAGTACAATCACATTCACTATGTGAATGTATTAAATGAAGCATTAGATCACATGAATGCAAATAAAAATCTCAGTTTTGTTGATCACATGGCAATAGAGCAAATAAATATAATGCATCACCTATGTTCCTCACAAAATATTCTTCACTCATCACAAATCATAAATATGAGCAGATAGGCAAGATCAGGTTTGCCAAGAAGAAAGAACTACCAATAATTTTTGTAGCCTAAATTTATGGAACAAGGTGAAAATGCTTAACAGTTTGTAAGTTCAAAATTAATATGTAGAATAGGCTTTATTAGTTTCAGGAGTAGTCATTTGTAAAACAGGTGGAGATCATTGTGCAAGCAAAGTGAACACAGATGTTATGTTAACTGATACTATATTAAATTTTGGTTTAGAGAACTTCACTCTGTTTCCTGAAATAGTGAAGAGAATAGGAATGATCACGATCACATATATTGAATGAATGTGCTATAAAGTTGATTTAGTACTTCTGTTAATAAGTATGGTGTAACCCCATGGGCTATTATTATCCCCAATGTAATTAATATCCACCATGCCCCAACAAAACTAGCAAAAATCCCTTGGAAGGACTGTTTTGTATTGATTTCAACAAAAATAATTCCATTTTTAATTTTATTTTTCCATTCTTCCACCTCCACTTCCCACTCCACTGGAAAGGGAAGGAAAGAAAGATGGAAGAAAGAAAGCAATGAAGGGGGAAAAGAAATGAACAACAAAATACACAAGTAGGCACTAAGTGGAATAGCTATGGTTCTTAAAGACGGCTTCAAAACATCTTATTGAATATAACTGCTGGCTTAAGGTTCAGAACAAAATACACCCTGTATGTGTGCTTGCTTCATCGATCTCCTTTCTAAGTTACAGTTTACAGTCTTCTTCCTTTTTCACACTGCTTTCATTTTCTCACTTCCTGTGTTAAGAAGACATTGAGTTCATACATGTCTGAGGTGTAATGTCATCTAAAGCAGGAGTTATTTTCCCAACTTTATCATGCATAAGAGACTTTTTTTTCATGCATGAGTACTTTTTTCTTTTTTTCCCTTTGTTAATACCTCAATTGTGAGCAGAGCATATACTTCACTCTTGCTTCCTCCTTTGTAGCTCCATCTACTTCTATATTACTCTCCCTCTCATCTATGTTCTTGACCTCTTTTTAATTATTGCTGTACACACACCTGTATATATAAACTATTGTCTTCATTTACATATTTTATGGACATGTGCCCTGGGCAGAACATGTGAAATTAGACCTCCTCTGGGGGAACTCTTTCCTGGAGTTAACTAATTCTTCCTTGCTTAGCACCCATTGACCAGTTGTAATTCTTCATCCAGGGTTAGGACCTTAGTTCCCAGTATTTATCAAACTAGATTTGCTTTGCCAAAGATGGAAGATAATTCAGAGATTAACACCATACCCATTCTAAATTTCTACATCAAGAATGCAACCTGTATAGTGAAGGCTCTGGGAAAAAATATGAAAGAAGAATCATAAAGTTTTATATACTTGTGAAACAATATATCTGGTCCATTATATTATCTCCTAGTCTTGATAAGCACATGGCACCCATGAAATATCAACATTATGGCTAATGGACACAAGACCAGCATAATAACAACAACATTTACCATGCCAGTGTAGGAAGAAGAAGTTTAAAAAGGTCCCTTCATTTAGTGAACAGCTACAGGTGGACAATAGCAGCTAAGATATTTTTGAAAGAGAAAATAACCATCTGATATATCATTTCTGATGCCAAACAGAGTCAGATAATTTGTCCCTCCACACATGGTTATAGTGAAGTTTCTCGTTACGTGATATGGCAGTGCTGTGCACCAGAGGATGAAAAAATAATAAAATGGATAGAAACAGAAAATGAATGTCTCTATCTATCTGTGGGTGAGACAAAGAAGAATTAAAAGAGCAATAAAAAATCTGTATGGCATTGCAGTAGCAGCAGCTGCAGCAGCATAAGCAGCACTAAATTATACATGCATGTGCTCTGAGAATAATTACGCTGTTCATCAATAATAAGTAATTATCTAAAAAAAATCATCATGTGACACAGAAGCACATTTGTAAAAAGTAAGGGCACATATGTTCCTATAAAGATGTTTAACTATTCACTACTCTATGATTTTTATCAAACCACACAGAGTTTTCAAAACCCATCGTATGCAAAGAGTTGGCAGTTTATTTTTCACCCAAAATTGCTAAAAGGAAATTCATTTTATAATTTCAGGAAACTAAAAATAGATTATTTCTGTATTCAAAGCTACTCAAAAGTTGAATAGAAAAATGGGCTTCAAATCATAAGAAAAACAAACATTCTGTCTGAAGTCAACAGATGCATTCTCCAATTATTCAACTCGTCAACCATGAGCTGACAGTTAAAAGACCAAAATAGATGAAGCCAATCATAAACACCAGCCTTTCTTCTTTCAGGCTTTGCATGAACTCCATATACACTTCAGTAGTATAGAGTTTGCATTCAGTAAGCAATTCTCCTTAAGTCACATGATAGACTTTCTATCATTTTTTTTTCATGTATACTGCCAGCTTATTTTCTAGTCCAATACATTTCAAAGGATTTTGTTGTTGATGGAAATAAATATTCTGCCATAGATATTGAGTCTTAAAACCAAGCAGACCTTTAAGAATAACAGTTGAATTATGGAGAACCTCTTCTTTCATTATAGGTGAATTTGAAAATTATGTCACATTCAGAGATGATATAGTAAGCAATAGTCAGCACTCCTAATTCTTCTCATCTGAATACTCAGTAATGAACTCATTTTAAGTACTCTGATACCTGACCAAACTATGTATATAAAGGAATATTTTTTGCATTTTCATGTGTTTTATATATAGATTTTTTTACTGAGTTATTGTGGCAAGCCAAGTGTCTATTCAGAGAAATATTAAGTGCTAAAGTTTTGAATTCCTTTAGGTTAGAGCCTAGGGTAAAACATCTAAAACAACACAAGAGATAAATCACAACATTAAAATTAATTTTTAGGTTAGAGTATTTTAAACCCTTAAGCCTTTTTCTAGAAGGAAAAATTGTATTATTTGAGAAAAACAATAACCTGTTTCACATTATAAACTTTAGCATGTAAAAGTTTTTGTAAGCTTAATCCAAACAGCAAGCATCCACTTATATAAGAATGACTGCGATTTTAAAAAGAACATATAACAACACATAGCAATTGTTGTTTTTGAACTGAAATGCATTGCTCAAGAAAAATGTTCATCCACCAATCATTTTTTGCTTTTATACAAACACACACACACAGAAAAATATACAGACACACACAAATGCATCTTGCTGATTTTCTTTGTGTATTTATTATCTCTGTTCATTTTACATGTATCCTTAAGATGATTAGGAACATTTTGCTTTTCTTGTTCAGTTCTCAGTATGAGAAAATTTCCTTTCTAAGGACTGTCAAATTGTCTAACTATTTTTTGTGGTAAAAACACATAACACATATCTGACACTAACTAAGCCTAGAAAAAAGGAGGTTAAATTTTTCTCTTAGGTTTTCTTAAATGTCATTTATATTAGAGCATACTTTTTATATAGGTTATAGTACACTGAAAAATGGGTATGAATACTTTTTTTTGATTATTTAGCAAATACTGTTTCAAGTGGCTAACCATTAAATAATGCTGAGATATTTTAAATATAATGTTTATATTCAGTTTGGTGAACTACTTCATAAATGAATAAGCAAACACACACAGACACACACAGAGAAACACATACACACAGAGTATGAGAGGAAGCAAAAGTGAGAACAATTGAGAGACAGACAGACAGAGAGACCTACAACAAGTAAAAAAAAATAGACCACTGAGAGTACTGAAATTCAACAGTTTTCAAAAAACAGTATATACTGAGACTATAAATCATATAAAATGTATATTTTATGGGTAGAATAATGAAATGCTGATGAAAGTTTTACCTTGGCATGCAAAATAACATAGCCACAAAAGAATACTATCATAGTTGTTTTGTAGAAAAGGTTCCCTCCAGAGGAAAAGAGCAAAGTAATTAGACATTAGTTGGAAAATAATGCAGTTACACAGATAAGTCTCATGACTAGAGGATGAATATTGATGACTAAGTGGTTAAAAATGATATGGTTCAGAAATATTAAGACCAGAGCTGAAGCGCAAAGAAAGACTGAGTTTACCCAGAATTTCCAAGGCCTTTATAGAACATTGTCAAGTACTATGAAACGTATAAATTGAATAATTTTTAATAAATAGGAAAAGGAAGAATTTGAGAATGAGAACATGTTATATTTTTGAAGAAATAAAAACACATTGGTAGAAAAAATAATTCTTTGCCATTTTGTAACTTACTTACAAAACAAAATCTGGCAGATTTGAAAAATGCCTTCATACTATCCAGGTTTAATTTTTTATCAGATATTTTCTTTATTTACTTTTCAAATCTTTTCCACCTTTTCAGGTCTCCCCTTTGGAAATCCTTCTGCTGAACTCTCCTCACCTAGCCTTTATGAGGGTCCTCCCTCACACACCAACTCCCTTCAGTCTTCCATCACTAGCATTCCCCTACACTGGGGCATTGAACACCCACAGGCCCAAAGGCACCTCCTCCCACAGATGTCCAACAAGGCCATCCTCTGCCACATATATAGCCAATATCATGTGTCCCTCCATGTGTAGTCTTTGGTTGGTGGTCCAGTCCCCAGAAGCTCCGGGGGTTTGGCCTGTTAACATTGTTGCTCCTTCCATGGGGCTCCAAACCCTTTCAGCTCCTTTAGTTGCTTCTCCAATATCTCCATCTGGGACCCCTCCATGCTCAGTCCTGGCTGACTGTGGCCATACACCTCTGTATTTTTCAGTCTCTTGCAGAGCCTGTCAGCAGACAGGCATAACAGGCTTCTATCAGCAAGCACTTCCCAGCATTCACAATAGTGTCCAGGTTTGGTGGCTATATATGGTATACATCCCCAGAAGGGGCAGTCTCTGTAAGACCTTTTCTTCAGTCTCTGCTCCACATTTTGTCTCCATATTTCCTCCTGTGAGTATTCTGTTAACCCTTCTAAGTAGCATTTTAGTAGCAAAATGTGGAAACATCCACATTTTGGCCTTCTTGCTTGTTAGGCTTCATATGGTCTGTGAATTGAATCGTGGGTATTTCCATCTTTTGGGTTAATATCCACTTACCAGTGAGTACATACCATCTGTGTTTTTTTGTGACTGAGTTACCTCACTCAGGATGATATTTTCAAGTTTCTTTCATTTCACTAAGAATTTCATGACATCATTGTTTTTAATACCTGAGTAGCACTCTGTTGTATAAATATATCCCATTTTCTGTATCCATTCCTCTGTTCTGGGACATCTGGGTTGTTTCCAGATTCTGGCTATTATGAATATGGCTGCTATAAACATAGTGGAGCATGTGTCTTTAATACATGTTGGAGCATCTTCTGGATATATGACCAGGAGTTGTATAGCTGGGTCCTCAGGTAGTACTATGTCCAGTTTTCTGAGGAACCACCAAACTGATTTCCAGAGTGGTTATATCAGCTTGCATTTCCATCAGCAATGTAGGTGTGTTCTTCTTTCTCCACATCCTTACCAATACCTGTTGCTTCCTGAGTGTTTAATCTTAGCCATTATGACTTGTGTGAGGTAGAATCTCAGGGTTCTTTTTATTTGCATTTTCCTGATGACTAAGGATGTTGAACATTTTTTTTATGTTTATCTCTGCTATTTGAAATTCCTCAGCTGAGAATTCTCTATTTAGCTCTCTACCCCATTTTTAAATGAGTTATTTGGTTTTCTAGAGTCTAATTTCGTGAGTTCATTGTATATATAGGCTATTAGTCCTCTATCATATTTAGGATAGGAAAATCATATTTTCCCAATCTGTTGGTTGCCATCTTGTCCTACTGACAGTGTACTTTGCCTTATAGAAACTTTGTAATTTTATGAGGTCCTATTTGTTGATTCTTGATCTTAGAGCACAAGCAATTGGTGTTCTGTTCAGGAACTTTTCCCTTGTGCCCATGTGCTCCAGGCTCAAAACTTTTCTGCACGTTATCTTCTATTATATTCAGTGTATCTGGTTTTATGAGGAGATCCTGTATCTACTTGGACATGAGATTTTTACAGAGAGATAAGAATTGATCAATTTTCATTCTTCTACATGCTGTCCACTAATTGAAGCAGCACCATTTGCTGAAAATGCTGTTTTTTTTTTTTTTTTTCCCCACTGGATGGTTTTAGTTCCTTTGCCAAAGATCAAGTGACCATAGGTGAAGAGGTTCATTTCTGGGTCTTCCATTCCATTAATCTACCTTCCTGTCCATGTATCAATACCATGAAGCTTTTAACATAATTGGTCTGTAGCACAGCTTGAGGTCAGGGATGGATATTCCCCTTGAAGTTCTTTATTGTTGAGAACAGTTTTCATTATCCTGTGTTTTTTTGTTATTCCAAATGAATTTAAGAATTCCTCTTTCTAACTCTATGAATAATTGTGTTGGAATTTTGAAGAGGATTGCATTGAATCTGTAGATTGCTTTCAGCAAGATGGCCAGTTTTATTTTATTAACCCTGCCAATTCAGAATATGGGAGATCTTTACATCTTCTGAGTTCTTTTTTAATTTCTTTCTTCAAAGACTTGAAGTTCTTGTCATACAGACCTTTCACTTGTTTGGTTAGAATCACAGGAAGATATTTTATATTGTGTGTGAATGTTGTGAAGGTGTCATTTCCCTAATTCCTTTCTCAGCCTGTTTATCCTTTGAGTATAGAAAGGCTACTGATTTCTTTGATTTAATCTTGGGTCCAGCCACTTTGCTAAAGTTGTTTATCAGCTGTAGGCATTCTACTACAAAAGTCTATATTCAACAAAACTAGAAAATCGGGATGAAATTGACAATTTTCTAGATAAATTCAAAAATAACACAGTTAAATCCAGATCAGATAAAACATCTAAACAGTCCCATATCCCCTAAAGAAATAGTAGAAGTGATTGAAAGTCTCCAAACCAAAAAAAAAAAAAAAAAACCCAGGACGAAATGTGTTTAGTGCAGAATTCTATCAGACCTTCAAAGAAGACCTAATACCACTATTTATCGATCTATTTCATTAAGAAAGAACACTACTGAATTCTTTTTATGGGGTCAGAATTATGCTGATACCAAAACCTCACAAAGGTCTAACAAAGAAAGAGACCTTCCGACCAATTTCCCTTATGAATATCCATGCAAAAATCCTCAATAAAATTCTTGCAAACCAAATCCAAGAACACATCAAAATGATCATTCACCATAATCAAGTAGACTTCATTCCAGGGATGCAAGGATGTTTCAATATATGGAAATCCATCAGTGTAATCCACTAAATAAACAAACTCAAAGGGAAAAAAATCACATGATTATTACATGGTGAAAAATCATTTGACAAGTTTTAACATCCCTTCATTTTAAAAGTCTTGGAAAGTTCAGGAACACAAGCCCCATACCTAATCACAGTAAAAACAATATACAACAAACCAGTAACCAACATCAAACTATATGGAGAGAAACTTGAAGCAATCCCATTAAAATTATGAACTAGGCAAGGCTGCTATCACTCAACCTATCTATTCAATATAGTGCTAGAAGTTCTATAGACAACAAACAGAGTTCAAAGGGAAAAATCAGAAAGGAAGAAGTCAAAACATCACTTTTTGCAGATGATATGATAGTATACTTAAGTTACCCCAAAACTATCCAGCTTTTGTGCTTCCAGCTTCCTGCTCTGTTTGAGTTCATGTCTTTACTTCCATTGATGATGAGTAGTGACATGGAAGTGAAAGCTTCCTTATCACCTCTCCAAAAACAAAGTATATTCATGTGATATCTAAAGCACTGCTCAACTATTAGTCCATAATTCCTGATGAAAGGAAGGTTGACAATGTAGGAGATTAATATTCAACAACAAAGAGGAAATGCTATCATAATTAAGATAAATGTTGAAAATAAAAATAACTTAGTTGAAAGTGTTGATGAGAATACAGTGTATATCAAGATGAATATTCCTATGGAATCAATCACTGTTTTCATATAGTCCTATTGTTTGGTACACATCTTTATACTATCATGAGATATTATAAAAAAGCATTTAAAACAAAATAATGTTTTCATATAGTATTCAAATACAAATAAAAACAAAACAACTTTAATGAATTAATTTTCATTACCACAATGATATATACATTATATACCTAGAAAAATCCTCCAATACATCAGTTTTAAAGGGCAATAAAAGAGTATGAGGAATGTGGAAGAAAAAGACTATTGCTATGCAAATATTTGGCATAATATTATTTAAGAAAGCATAGAAAAAAGTAACTTAACAAATTGTGTTATCCATAAAATGGTCAAAATTTAAGATCAAAAGAATTGTCTATAAATATTTTATAGACTATTATATTTAAAGTTCTTTCCATAGCATGTTATTACAGTCATAATACTTCATGTATACTCATAAATATTAAAGAAGCATAATTTAACTAGTTTTGAATGTATACTAGTATATATTCAACAAATGACTAATGAAAGAATGATGTCAGTAGTTTGGGCTCCCACCTCTGAACCATAAAGGTTTAGATAAGTACAGACATTTACAAAGTGTGATAAAATCAGTTATGAGGTACTGAATATTAGATAGGATTCATAGCAAATAAATAACATTCTGATATCTTCTTAGGGAAAATGAATAACAGATGCAAAATGCTTGTAGGGCCCACATTGTTACTGTATATACAATTGTCATTGATCATTAAATACTGCTCTTCTCATAGTGGTGGGCTCCCAAAGGATCTTAGAGTTAACAAAGAGAATTCTAGAATGGTATAACCAATAGAATTTAATGGGGAAATAGATTTCAAGTAAAGAATTCTTACAGGCATGACTGTGATAACTGATATTCTCAAATCATTAAAAATATCACTAGTTGGCTAATGTAAAATTAACTTTGATTGCATGATATAATTGTTATCTTAAAGGCTTACTTTTACTTCTTTCTGAATTTTGGCTGGCTGGTTCATTTCAGCTCTTCTGACTCAAACTCCTATCCAAGCCGACTGAGTCAAACTGCCTTCCCTCAGCTTCTCACTGATTCATTCTGCTTGACCTTGAAACTTCTGGTTCCTTCTCATTCTACGGTGTGTTTTGTTTTTGCCTGCAACCTGTCTCGGTAAAACTGTCCCAGTAAAGGTTGCTGTGCTGACTAGCATGGGACTACATGACCTTACAAATATACACAACGTTACAGTACTGGACTAAATAATTCCCAGATGACTCTCACTCGTGGTACCATTAAATAGCTTCTCTTTCCTGTATTGTTCTCATGTGAGTTTGGGTATAACTTACTTCTGACTCATACTGTGAAATCTTTCTCTGGTCCATCACTAAGTCTACTCTTCATTTAAATATCACATTCAAACATGGCTCCTTCCTTCTGCAAACTAATTTTAACTTAAAGGCGTGTACTAACAACATGACTATATTTCAAATAGAGAGATTAAAGGTATGAAGTATGTTTACATTCTAGCCAGATCATACACCTAGGTCTTTGGATATAATCTTTTGACAGAACAGCCATGTTGCTATATTAAAATTCTCCACAAGGTAACAGTAGATCTAAGAAATTTGATGTCATTGCACTGCTACAAATAATGTATGAAAAATATCTCAACTACCTTTAATCTTCTTAACAAAAACAGACAAAAGAAACTAACGCAAAACACATATAAAAAGGATGTGAAGGGGGTGATTTCTCAAGACAGAAATGAAACAATTATCAACCAATTTATTTAATATATCAAACAATTTAGGTAATATATATCAATATTAGCAGCCTCAAGTCTTGATGATAGTTTATATTTTTGAAACAAGATGCATAAGAGTCACTTCTGCTTTGGTCATATTCCAAAAACTCATAAGGCAAACCTGGGGAAATACATTAGTCAAATAAAAACTATGTGAAATTTTACAAATACTGCTCTAGTTACATTGATCAACGCTGTCAATGCTAAAATAGGAAATTTGAAAAAATTTTCAAATATCTCAAGAAAGTAAGGTTAAAGAAACATTAAATTGAAATGACAAGTGATGAATAGACTTATGGGATTAAAGCAGAACATTGGAGAAAAAACAACACATTCTGATTGAAACAGAGATAAATGAATAGTCATATATCAGTTATAATTAATGCTCCAGATGTAAAATGTGAGGAAGAAGAAAACTGGACTTCTGATTTAACTCATTATTTTTGTGTGTTTGTCTAGCATTTACAAAAACACTCAGTTTGTTTCTTGGTGCAAAAATTAAACAAACCAATATATACAAATAAAGAAAGGGGAATTAAAAGAATCATTGCACATTTACATTTAAAAAAGTTAATTTAAAAAACAAGCATTGAAATATGTAAAATATAAATAATAAAAACAGAGTCCATTAATTTGAAATAGAGCAAGGAGCAATATATGGATGGGTTTAGACTAAGGAAATGGGCATGGGAAATGATAGAATTATAGTACAAACAGAAAAATAAGAGAAATCACCTTTAAAGAAAATACTTTCTCATAAATCATTTCATTTTGAAGGAGGTCTAGCAATCCTTTGAAAATTCAAATAGATTAGCCTACCGTTGAACTTTCTCGGGGCATTCATTGTTTAATGCTAGGAGTGTAATTTATTAAAATTAAAAAAAAACTAAAACAATGTACTCTATAACACTTATTCATTATAATCTGCACTTACCTGCACAAAATGCAATTTGCACTAACAGTATATACAAATCCAATTGTTTTAAACTTACATAAATGTATAAAAATTCTCAAGTCAAAAATCATTCACAAAAATAATGTGCTCTTTATGACACCTGAAAATATAATGAGTGAATGAAAAGTTTATGTTTAGTGGAAAATTTGGGGCTCTGAACTTGTTTTAAACAATCTATAACACCTAAAATAAAGAAATTATATATAAATATTTGACTCTTGACATTATATATTTTAAAAGAACAGAGGATTTTGAAAAAAAGAGAAGAATGTACAGAGGAATTATAAACAAGCTTAATTTTTTAATCACCAGAAATACAGTCAAATATGTATCTTAGGTATAAATGAAATGACCATAACAACATTCTACAGTATATTCATGAGGCTGTTTTAATCTATTTTAACTAATTAGTTTAAACTATTAAACTAATATTATAAAACAGGTATTTTTTAGAAATAAACTTCTACCTCTATTTCAAAGCACCTGTTTACATTAAAATACAAAAGATAAAATGATATTATCTCTTACCTTCACACAGAAGATGCTTGACAAGTAGACATCTGGCTAGTAATTCTTGCCGTCTGCCACTTTCCGTCTGTCTTCAGAATCTGATCTTTGATCTCTGATATTCTTCAGCAGCATGTCCTTATGAGTCGATCCATCAAATGACAAACTTCTTGCCTTACTAATATATTTTGACAGACAGGTATTTTATGACCTGCTACTTATCTAGAATCCCAATTCTAAAAAATTCTCCACGATATATGTTCATGTCTATGGAAAACTTTTTTAAATAAGAATATTTTTCTCTCACACACTTGGCATCTCAAACAACTGCCCAATACCAACACACATTTATATACTCATTGTTTTATAACAATACAGTTAGATATTAAAATTTGCCTCTGAGTAAAGTCAAGTTAATTCCAAATTTGAAGTCGCAATTAAAATACTGAATGTAAAAGATATGTTATGCACATAGAATTAATAGACCACGTTCCATACTTCTTTGATCAGAAAGAAAGGCTGACTTCATCTTCTCTTAAATAGAAGAGTTGGGACAAATTTAAGTTAGTAAATAGACTAATGGGAGGAATAATAGGTAGGAATTTGATCAAAAGCAGTATGCCCTCTATCTTTGCTCCTACAAGAAATAGCTTCTAGGTCCATGAAAGAAATTTTGATTTTTTTTATTGTGAAGTTACACATGCATCTTACCATTGCACTTTGAGGGGGATGAAGACAGGAGAATTTCCAGCAGATATTCTCTACAAGTCTCACTTTAAGTTCAATGAAGGTCACTGTCTCCAAAGAACAATGAGGGTGACAGTACAAAGTAAGTCCTCCTCTAACTTTCTCATGCATGGAAAAGTACAAACATTAGACAGAGATGCACATGCAATAAAAATAAATCACACAACTTCAAGTACCAGAAGCTGCAAACAAATCTGCACACATTTCTTAAGTAATAATTTCAAGATGATTGTAGGTTTTTTTTAAATTTTTTTATTTGATATAATTTATTTACATTTCAAATGATTTCCCCTTTTCTAGCCCCCCATGCCCCGAAAGTCTCGTAAGCCCCCTTCTCTTCCCCTGTCCTCCCACCCACCCCTTCCCACTTTCCCGTTCTGGTTTTGCTGAATACTGAAATTTCATATTAAGGTAACACAAAATATTGTATTAACACACACAGAAGCAAATAAAAATTTCTCATCTGTTTATTACTGTGCATCCTTAAACTGATTACCATTTTCAGACCTGAGTTTAGAAAATACAGCTTAAGAATATTAGAAAACAAAAATAAATAAATGGCTGTATCTCTGATATGTTACACTGGTCAGAGCATAGCTAAAAGTTTGTTGATTTCTGAGAATTAAAAATAACTTTCCAAACGACGGAATACAAAATTTTGTATTATTATGATAATGTTTTGTATACTACATTGTATAAACTACAGAATTTGCCAGCTGACTAAAGTGAGAATTTATATAGGAAGGAGTTGATAATGCTAGATAATCTGAAATAATAAACATGATTTTTTTATTTTTTATTAATATATTTTTATTTACATTTGAAATGATTTCCCCTTTTCTGGGTCCCCACTCCCCGCAAGTCCCATAAGCCCTCTTCTGTCCTCCTGTTCTTCCATCTACCCCTTCCCATTTCCCTGTTCTGGAATTCCCCTATACTCTTGCACTGAGACTTTCCAGAACTCCTCCATTCTTTTTGGACATCATTTAATTTGTGGATTATGTCCTGGGTATTCAAAATTTCTAGGCTAATATCTGCTTATCAGTAAGTGCATACCATGATTGATCTTTTGAGACTGGGTTACCTCACTTAGTATGATATTCTCCAGCTCCATCCATTTGTCTAAGAATTTCATGAATTCATTGCTTCTAATGGCTGAATAGTACTCCGGTGTGTAATTGTACCACAATTTTTGTATCCATTCCTCCATTGAAGGACACTTGGGTTCTTTCCAGCTTCTGGCTACTACAAATAGGGCTGCTATGAACATAGTGGAGCATGTATCCTTATTGCATGCTGAAGAATCCTCTGGATATATGCCCAGGAGTGGTATAACAGGGTCCTCAGGAAGTGTCATGCCCAGTTTTCTGAGGAACCGCCAGACTGATTTCCAAAGTAGTTGCACCATCTTGCAATCCCACCAGCAGTGGAGGAGTGTTCCTCTTTCTCCACATCCTCGCCAACACCTGCTGTCTCCGGAGTTTTTGACCTTAACCATTCTGACTGGTGTGAGGTGATATCTCAGGGTTGTTTTGACTTGCATTTCCCTAATGATTAATGATGTTGAACATTTCTTAAGGTGTTTCTCAGCTCTCCGAAGTTCTTCATGTGAAAATTCTTTGTTTAGCTCCGTAACCCACTTTTTAATGGGATTATTTGATTCTCTAGGTTCTACTTTCTTGAGTTCTTTGTATATATTAGATATTAGCCCTCTGTCAGATTTAGGGTTGGTGAAGATCCTTTCACAGTCTGTTGGTTAACGTTTTGTCCTTTTAACAGTCTCCTTTGCCTTACAGAAACTTTGTAGTTTTATGAGGTCCCATTTTGTCAATTCTTGATCTTAGAGCATAAGCTATTGCTATTCTATTCAGGAACTTTTCCCCTGTGCTCTTGTCCTCCAGGGTCTTCCCCAGTTTCTTTTCGATTAGTTTCAGTGTGTCAGGTTTTATGTGGAAGTCCTTGATCCATTTGGAGTTGAGCTTGGTATAAGGAGATAAGAATGGATCGATGTGCATTCTTCTGCATGCTGACCTCCAATTGAACCAGCACCATTTGTTGAAAAGACTATATCTTTTTTCCACTGGATGCTTTCAGCTCCTTTGTCGAAGACCAGGTGACCATAGGTGTGTTGGTTCATTTCTGGGTCTTCAATCCTATTCCATTGATCCGCTTGCCTGATATTGTACCAATACCATGCAGTTTTTATCACTATTTCTCTGTAGTAGAGTTTAAAGTCTGGGATACTGAATCCCGCTGAAGTTCTTTTACTGTTGAGAATAGTTTTAGCTATCCTGGCTTTTTGTTATTCCAGATGAATTTGAGAATTGCTCTTTCTTGCTCTATGAAGAACTGGGTTGGGATTTTTATGGGGATAGCATTGAATCTTTAGATTGCCTTTGGCAAGATGGCCATTTTAACTATATTAATCCTGCCAGTTTTTCCATTTTCTGAGATCTTCTTTGATTTCCTTCTTCAGAGATCTGAAGTTCTTGTCATAAAGGTCTTTCACTTCTTTGGTTAGAGTCACCCCAAGATACTTTATGCTGTTTGTAGCTATTATGAAGGGGGTCATTTCCCTAATTTCTTTCTCAGTCTGCTTATCCTTTGAATATATAAAGGCTACTGATTTGCTTCCGTTGATTTTGTAGCCAGCCACTTTGCTGAAGTTGTTTATCAGCTGTAGGAGTTCTCTAGTAGAGTTTTTAGGGTCACTTAAGTATACGATCATATCATCTGCAAATAGTGATAGTTTGACTTCTTCCTTTCCAATTTGTATCACTTTGATTTCCTTATGTTGTTTAATTGCTCTAGCTAGGACTTCAAGAACTATATTGAAAAGATATGGAGAGAGGGTACAGCCTTGTCTAGTCCCTGACTTTAGTGAGATTGCTTCAAGTTTCTCTCCATTTAGTTTGATGTTGGCTACCAGTTTGCTGTATATTGCTTTTACTATGTTTAGATATGGGCCTTGAATTCCTGTCCTTTCCAAGACTTTTAGCATGAAAGGATGCTGAATTTTGTCAAATGCTTTTCCAGCATCTAATGAAATGATCATGTGGTTTTTTTCTTTGAGTTTGTTTATGTAGTGGATAACATTTATGGATTTCCTTATATTGAACTATCCCTGCATCCCTGGGATGAAGCCTACTTGATCATGGTGGATGATCATTTTGATGTGTTCTTGGATTTGGGTGGGAAAGAATTTTATTTAGTATTTTTGCATCGATATTCATAAGGGAAATTGGCCTTAAATTCTCTTTCTTAGTTGGATCTTTGTGTGGTTTTGGTATCAGCATAATAGTGGCTTCGAAGAAGGAGTTGGTAGTGTTCCTTCTGTTTCTATTTCGTGGAAAAGTTTGAAGAGTAATGGTGTTAAGTCTTCTTTGAAGGTCTGATAGAATTCTGCACTGAAACTATTTGGTCATGTGCTTTTTTTGGTCAGAAGCCTATCTATGACCCCTTCTATTTCTTTAAGGATTATGGGTCTGTTTAGATGGTCTATTTGATCCTGGTTTAATTTTGGTAATTGGTATCTGTCTAAGAAAATGTCCATTTCCTCCAGATTCTTTGTATGGTTCTCTTGGTTTCTACTTGATTGATTTCAGCCCTGAGTTTGATGATTTCCCGTCTTCTTCTCCTCCTGGGCAAATTAGCTTCTTCTTGTTCCAGGGCTTTCAGTTGTTCCATTAATCTTCTAGTGTATGCTCTCTCAAATTTCTTTTTGGAGGCACTCAAAGCTATGAGTTTTCCTCTTAGCACTGCTTTCATTGTGTCCCATAGATTTGTGTATGTTGTGCCTTCATTTTCATTAAAATCTAAGAAATCTTTGATTTCTTTCTTTATTTCTTCCTTGACCAAGGTATCATTAAGTAGAGTATTGTTCGGTTTCCATGTGTATGTGGGCTTTCTTTGTTTTTACTGTTACTAAAGACCACTTTTACTCCATAGTGATCGGATAAGAGGCATGGGATTATTTCAATCTTCTTATATTTGTTGAGGTCTGTCTTGTGACTAACTATATGATCTATTTGGAGAAGGTACCATGAGGTGCTGAGAAAAAGGTATATTCTATTGCTTTGGGATGAAAAGTTCTATATATATATATATATATATATATATATATATATATATATATATATATATATATATATATATATATATATATCTGTTAACTCCAAAGCTTCAGTAGTTTCATTGTCTCCCTGTTTAGTTTCTGTTTTCCTGATCGGTCCATTGGTGAGAGTGGAGTGTTGAAGTCACCCACAATTATTGTGTTAGGTGCAATGTGTACTTTGAGCTTTAGTAAAGTTTCTTTTATGAATGAGCGTGCCCTTGTGTTTGGGGCATATATATTCAGGATTGAGAGTTCTTCTTGGTGGATTTTTCCTTTGACCAGCAAGTAGTGACCTTTCATGTCTCTTTTGATGACATTAGGTTGGAAGTCAGTTTTATCTGAAATTAGAATGGCAACTCCGGCTTGTTTCCTGGGACCATTTGCTTGTAGAAATGTCTTCCAGCCTTTTACTGAAAGGTAGTTTTTGTCTTTGACACTAAAGTCTGTTTCCTATATGCAGCAAAATGTAGGGTCCTGTTTACTTAACCAGTCTGTTAGTCTATGTCTTTTTATTGGGGAATTGAGTCCATTGATGTTAAGACATATCAAGGAGTAGTGGTTATTGCTTCCTATCATTTTTTATTTTAATTTTATACTTGTATGGTTATCTTCTTTGGGTTTGATGAAAGAAGCTTAATATCCTGCTCTTTCCAGGGTATAGTTTCCTTCATTGTAATGGTGTTTTCCCCGTATTATCCTTTGTAGGGCTGGGTTTGTAGAAAGATACTGTGCAAATTTGGTTTGGTCATGGAATATTTTGGTTTCTCCATCTATAGTAATTGAGAGTTTCGCTGGGTATAGTAGTCTCCGGCTGGCATTTGTGTTCTCTTAGAGTCTGCATGAGCTCTGCCCAGGATCTTCTAGCTTTCATGGTCTCTGGTGAGAAATCTGGTGTAATTCTCATAGGTCTTCCTTATATATGTTACTTGCTCTTTTTGTCTTACTGCCCTAAGTATTCTTTCTTTGTTTAGTACATTTGGGGTTTTGATTATTATGTGACGGGAGGTATTTCTGTTCTGGTCCAGTCTGTTTGAAGTTCTGTAGGCTTCTTGTATATTCATGGGCATCTCTCTCTTTAGGTTAGGGAAGTTTTCTTCCATAATTTTGTTGAAGATATTTGCTGGCCCTTTAAGTTGTAAATCTTCACTCTCATCAATGCCTATAATCCTTAGATTTGGCTTTCTCATTGTGTCCTGGATTTCCTGGATATTTTGGCTTACAAGCTTTTTGCATTTTGCATTTTCTTTAACTGTTGAGTCCATGGTTTCTATGGTATCTTCGGCATTTGAGATTCTTTCTTCTATCTCTTGTATTCTGTTGTTGATATTTGCATCTATAGTCCTTGATTTCTTCCCAAGGTTTTCTATCTCCAAAGTTGTCTCCCTTTGTGTTTCTTAGTTGTTTCTACTTCTGTTTTTAGATCCTGGAAGATTTTGCTCAGTTCTGTCATTTGCTTGTTTGTGTTTTCCTCTAATTCTTTAAGAGATTTTTGTGTTTCCTCTTTCATGACTTCTGCCTGTTGATCAAGGTTCTCCTGTATTTCCTTAAGTGATTTTTGCATTTCCTCCTTATTGGCTTTTGTATTCTCCTGAATTTCTTTCAATGATTTTTGTGTTTCCCTTGTAAAGGATTCTAATTTTTGATCCATTTTCTCCTGAATTTCTTTAAGTATGTCCTTCATGTGTTCCTGTACCAACATCATGACCAGTGATTTTAAATCGAAATCTTGTTTTTCTGGTGTGTTGGGGTATCCAGGACTTGCTAATGTTAGAGAAGGGTTCAGATACTGCCTTAAAGCCTTGGTTTCTGTTAGTAATGTTCCTATGTTTGCCTTTAGCCATCTGGTTCTCCCAGGTGTTAGATGGTCTTATTGTCACTGGCTGGTGCTTCAACCTACTGTGGATCTTTAAGGTTATCTCTGCAACACTGGATGACTGGGTTTCTTCTGTCACAGTTTACTGATATGCTCCCTTCCTCTTTTGTGCCTTTGGAGCCCTTCTCTGTCTTGCCTCAAGCAATGTTATACTTAGGTTGTCAAGTTTAACCAGGTGTTCTCTGTCTGCTCTATTATGGAGCAAAGATGTTGTGGTGGAGGTCACTCCCTTTGTTGATTCTCACATAGGACACAGGTCCTGTGATTGACTGGCTTGCACATGAACCGCCTATGTGCTTAGTTCCTGAGTGCAGGCAGAACCCTGGTGGTTTGCACCACCAGAAATCTAAAACTCAGGGTGAAACAGTACCTAGTGATCCTTTTCTGTCCCCGACAGGCAGCAAATATGGCCGCGGGATTTCTCTCCTTCCAAGCTCCCTGGGCAGGACACGGGCCCCCAAGCCCAGTGGGCTGGCAGACAAAATCCGTCTATGTGCTCAGTTCCTGAGTGCAGGCAGACCCCTGGCAGATTGCACCACCAGAAATCTAAAGCTCAGGGTGGTACAGTACATAGTGATCCTTTTCTGTCCAAGCAGGCAGCAAATATGGTCGCGGGGCTTCTCCCCTTCCTCAGCTTCCTCAAACATGAATTATTTAATATCAGAACAGAAATAAAATACTTCAATATTAAACAGTTAAGTATATTTTATATAACACAGATTGATTAATCAATATTTTAACTTTATTCCAAACTTAAAGGGATAACGTATTACAGTAAAAATGTATTACATGAAATATCTTAAATAATTCCAAGTTTGGTGAAAGCTATAAATTCATCTTTCTCAGAAGGGCCCAAGTGAGGATGCTTGAATCCCAGAAGGGAGAGAGAAGAAAACAGTGGTATGAATGGATCTGGAGGAGAGAGGGAAGGGAAAAGGAAAATATGATAAGGAAGGGAGGAGACAGAAGAGAAGCCCTGGGGGCCCAGCAGAATGAATGGAATTAGGCAGCCTTAGGGGGTCTGGGGTGTTCTAGAAAATATCAAAGACCTAGGATGTGAGAAACTCTCAAGATTCAAAAAGAGGGATCTTACATGAAATGCCCTACAGTGGGGAAAGGAAACTTTGCGTATTCATCTCCAGTAGAAAGACAGGGCATCAAATGGTGGGATTGGGTTATCATCCTGTGGTTAAAAACTCTGACCTAGAGTTGTTCCTGTCTAAAAGAACTGCAGGGATAAAAATAAAGAAAAACCTGAGGGAAAGGAGTTCCAGTGATGGACCCAAATTGGGATCCATTTCAAGTGGAGATTTCAAGGCCTGACACTATTATTTATACAATGGTATGCCTATTATGACTGTCTTCTGAGAGGTCCAACAAGCAGCTAACTAAGACAGAAGCAGATACTTAAACCCAATCATTGGACTCAAGTTTGGGACCTCTGTGGTTGAGCTAGGGAAAGTCTGGAAGAATCTGAGGAGGAGGGCAACCCCATAGGAGGACCATCAATTTCAGTCAACCTGGACCCTAGAGATCTCAGACACTGAGCCAACAACCAGGCAGCAAACATGAGCTGGACCAAGGTCTCCAACACATGTACAGCAGATCTGGTCTGGACTCAGTGGGAAAAGATGCACCTAAACCTCAAGAGACTTGAGGCCCAGGGAGTAGGGAGGCCTGGCAGGGGGTGGGGGCATCCCCTTGAATACAGGGGAAGGAAGAAAGGTATGTGGAACTGTGGGAGGGTAGATTGAGGAGGGACAATAAAAACATATAAGTAATTAAAAAGGAGAAATGTATTCAAATAAATTATGGTATAAAAATAGAAATTAGCTTTTAGATTTTAAAATTTCAGAATTATAGTCTATGTTATATATAGTGATTTTGAATAACAATGTTGACATGAATTAACATTTTATTGCTTAAACTACCTCAAATTGTGTTCTTAATCAAAAACATTAAGAGCATGTTAATTTTCAATATATATATTGAATGTATATACACATGCATATAGATACATATATTTCTAGTGAAATTATAAATTATTTCATTATATATACATAATATATAGATAGATAGGTAATGCTTTTTTTCTAGTGATTGTATAATCAACAAATAGAATTGTACCCTGGAATATATATGCTCTATACAACCCCTTAATCACTTTGGGTAAGCAGAGGATTGCTTATGCCCATGGAGATTTATTCTTAGTTCATGCTTGTGGAAGACTAGGTTTCAGAGTCACTTCATATATCCACAATACAAATGCTCTTTTCCCCTTCATTAGTGTCTTAAATGTTTCTTGATTTCTGAACAGAACAAATATTAGAATATTTTCAGACTATAATAAACACTTTAAAATTTTCATTGTTTAGATGCTTTATTACCTCAATACCATTTTTCCTTGAAACCATCGGAAAGACTCAGCCAATTTGTTCAGCCCAGTCAATTTCATTTCGGTCTTCAAATATTGTATTACCCAATATGAGTAGCAGGTAAAGGAGCTAAATTAAATTTCATGCCTATGATACATCATTATTATAATTTTTAATGACTAGTGTGTACTTGCATACTCATTAGAAGTGGAATAAAAAATAGAAGAAGCACAGATCTCATTGTATATCTAGGAGTATGTGCAAAGGGAGTAGAATACTAGAAAAAAGTTTTTTTATATAATGATTTTCTATATGTAGTTTGGAGAGGTGAACATAAGCATAGATTACATGCATAATGTTGACAGCTGGCATTCTACCATTCGTTCTATCTTTTCTGCCTTCTTATTCCCATTTCCTGTCCCACTTCCTTATACATTGATCACACATATTGTTTTTATATTAAAATGCCTGTTATATATCAACTCCACTGTGTGTTACCATGATTTTACATGGTGGCTTCCCTATGCCACATTAATTTACAAATGGCATACTTTTAAAAATGTATTCTTTGATGTGGAATGTTTTTTTTTCTCAGAAAATAATTGTTAGGTAATATTACACTAAAATACAAATTTGGCATCAGGCTGGGTAACAGGGGAATGTGGCACCAGTTCGCTAATTATTGCCAATAAAATAAACTTAGTTTGTAAATAAATTTATTCTTGTTCTTCTGGAACTGTAGAAAGACCAGTGTATGTCCATTTAAGTCTTTGACATACACTGTTCACATTACAGTAAATTAAACAATCTATTAAGTCATATATATATATATATACATATATATATATATATACACACATATATATGAGCCTGTCTTTTAAAGCAGTGAAAGTAATGTTAATAAAAAAGGAAAAAGTCCTCTTACCAAACTATATGTATAGATATAATGTTTCTTTATTTCATTCGATATATTTTTATTTACATTTCAAATGATTACCTCAAGTACAATATTGAAAAGATTAGGAGAAAGGGGGCAGCCCTGTCTACTCCCTGATTTTAGTGGGATTTTTTCAAGTTTCTCTCCATTAAGTTTGATGCTGGCTACTGGTTTGCTGTATATTGTTTTTACTATGTTTGGGTATGGGCCTTGAATTCCTGTTCTTTCCAAGACATTAAGCATGAAAGGATGCTGAATTTTGTCAAATGCTTTTTCAGCATCCAATGAAATGACCATGTGGTTTTTTTTCTTTGAGTTTGTTTATGTAGTGGATTGCATTGATGGATTTCCGTATATTGAACCAACCCTGCATCCCTGCATACTTGATCATGGTGGATGATCATTTTTGTGTGTTCTTTGACTCGGTTGGCAAGAATTTTATTGAGTATTTTTGCATCGTAATTCATAAGGGAAATTGGTCTGAAGTTCTCTTTCTTTGTTGCATCTTTGTGTGGATTTGGTATCAGCGTAATTGTGGCTTCATAGAAGGAATTGGGTAGTGTTCCTTCTGTTTCTATTTTGTAGAATAGTTTGAAGAGTATTGGTGTTAAGTCTTCTTTGAAGGTCTGATAGAATTCTGCACTGAAGCCATCTGGTCCTGTGTTTGTTTGTTTTTTTTTGTTTTGTTTTTTGTTTGTTTGTTTTTGGCTGAAGGCTTTCTATGACCCCTTCTATTTCTTTAGGGGTTATGGGACTGTTTAGATGATCTATTTGGTCCTGATTTAATTTTGGTATTTGGTATATGTCTAGGAAATTGTCCATTTCCTTCAGATTCTCCAGTTGTGTTGAGTCTAGGCTTTTGTAGTAGGATCTGTTGATTTTTTGTATTTCCTCAGTTTCTGTTGTTATATCCCCCTTTTTATTTCTAATTTTGTTAATTTGGATACTTTCTCTGTGCCCTTTGGTCAGTCTGGCTAAGTGTCTATCTATCTTGTTGATTTTCTCAAAAAAAAAAAAAAAAAAAAAAAAAAAAAAAAAACAGCTCCTGGATTCGTTGATTCTTTGTATGGTTCTCTTTGTTTCCACTTGACTGATTTCAGCCCACAGTTTGATGATTTCCTGTCTTCTACACCTCCTGGGTGAATTGGCTTCTTTTTGTTCCAGGGCTTTCAGGTGTGTCATTAAGCTGCTAGTGTATGCTCTCTCCATTTTCTTTTTGGAGGCACTCAGGGCTATGAGTTTTCCTCTTAGCACTGCTTTCATTGTGTCCCAAAGATTTGAGTATGTTGTGCCTTCATTTTCATTAAATTCTAAAAAGTCTCTGATTTCTTTCTTTATTTCTTCTTTGGCCAAGGTGTCATTGAGTAGAGTACTGTTCAGCCTCCATGTGTATGTGGTCTTTCTCAGGAAATGAGCCGGAGTAGCCATTCTAATATCAGATAAAATTGACTTTCTACCTAAAGTCATCAAAAGAGATACAGAAGGACACTTCTTGTTGGTCAAAGAAAAAAATCCACCAAGAAGAACTTTCAATACTGAACATCTATGCGTCAAATGCAAGGGCACCCTCATTTGTAAAAGAAACTTTACTAAACCTCAAAGCACACATTGCACCTAACACAAAAATTGTGGGTGACATCAACACTCCACTCTCCTCAATGGACTGATCAGGAAAACAGAAACTAAACAGGGACACAATAAAACTAATTGAAGCTTTGGACCAATTGGACTTGACTGATCTATATATGTTTTAATGGATATTTTCAAATGCTATCCCCTTTCACAGTTCCCCCCTTCCTGGAAAACACTTACCCTATCCCTCCCCCGCTGCTTCTATGAGTGTTCCTCCACCCATCCACCCACTCCTGCCTCCTTACCCTTGATTCTCTTTCACTGGGGCATCTATCAAGCCTTTATAGTGTAAGACTCTGGTGAGCTTTAACTTACCAGAAACTACCAGTGAGCAAAATGGAGCCAGGATCAATGCAAAAGCAAGAGAAATTTTATTGTTCCAGCATGCTGGTCACCCTGCACATTAAGGAGAGAGAGAATCTCCCTGAGAGTTTTTATACAGTTTTCAGAGCAGCAGCTGCTTAGCATAGTGTCCTGGGCATATACCCAGAAGATTCCCTAGCATGTAATAAGGATACATGTTCCACTATGTTCATAGCCGCCCTATTTATAATTGCCAGAAGCTGGAAAGAACCCAGATATCCCTCAACAGAAGAGTGGATGCAAAAAATGTGGTATATATACACAATGGAGTACTATTCAGCCATTAGAAACAATGAATTCATTGGGGCACCCCGATGGCCCCCGAACAGCCCAGGGCCTTGGTGCAGGCCAATGCCCGTTGGGCTCAGACCCCCGCGCTGTTGGCCTCGGGTTATGTTTGTGTACCTCAGTCTGTCCGATCTCTCTGAAGTCCGAAACCAAGATGGAGGTGAGCCTCTCCTGATTGGCGGGAGGCCGAGTTCTGAATTGGCTTCTGTGCAGCGAAAGGCGCTGCAAATCTGCAGCTGCTTGTAGCCCGGCTGGTCGGCGAAGGTCAGTGGTCGTGGGCGCAGGGCCTAACTGGACCCTGTGTCGCCTTGGTTCCTCTGCTGATGGCCCTTCAGCTGGACCAGCCACTGCTGCACTGCCACCACCACCGCCGCCGCCGCTCCCCTCCTAACTGTTTATATGCCAGACAGAAAAAAATGATTTATTTTCATATACAATTATTGTTTTAGAATATCGGGATTTTATTATTTCCTTAGAAAGAAAAGAAGCAATACATATGTTAAGAATTTATGACACTTACACATCAGGATTAACAAAGAAATAGTTGAAGAAATCTGTTTTGAGCTGGTAAGATATAATTTGAGAGACAGTAATAACCCTTTACTTTTCCCAGAAACTAAACACAGACTCAGTCTAGACTAACCAGCACATATATAAATTGATTATAGCATGCATTCTTATATTGTTTTTAAGTAGTGGGAGTTTCAAACACAGTAATAAATAACTAACAAAACTATTTCCTTCCTAATGGTCAATATAACTATAAGCTGATAATATAAATATGTGCCCCTACATAAATAAATAATGAATAAGTTATTTGGATGTATAGTTATGTAAAAAAGTCAATATACAATTTGAAGTGACTTAAAATCAGTAGAAAATGTATTTACAACCCCATAGAGATATTTGGGTACTATGGATGGAAACTATTAAAACGTGTGTTTCCCTTCAACAATAAATAAATGTAAAGTTCATATAAGTGACCTAAATTATAATCAAGATTATTGTATAAAAGAGAGAAAAATTTACTATCATTATATCATAGACTTTAAGAAAGATAAAATAATAATCAATTTTTAATTTTTAATTATTCATTATTTAATTATTCACTCTAATATATCTAAATTTCTAAATTGTGCCTATCTATATAATGATTTTTGAAAAACGTTATTTTTAAAATGTGTTTTGCTTCATACTGAAGAGGTCAAATTATTAGTCCAGGTCCAGAAATAAGAGGAAGATTGTAAAATTTTTTGAAGAATAATATTATTGAAATAAAGAGAGAGGTGGAGTATAGAAATTACAGATTGACATAGTGTGAAACAATTTCAGTCACCATATTAAACAGTTTTTATTTAAAAGGTTGCATTTTTAACTCCCCTATAGTTGAAGAAAATTTACCAATATTATATAGAATTTTATGTTATCCCTATGTCTATGGTCTTTAGCAAATCCTAATATTTGACAGAGTGCCTATACTCATTCATTGAATCTGACGTAACTGTTGGTGAGTTGGAAGATTAGATATTTTTATGTAGTATACAACTTTTCCATCAAGTCGTCCATATATGTTTTATTTCTATACATATAAGTTGTAAAAATAAATTCATTGAAAACGCTTACATATTCAATCTTATGATGGACTGTTCCATTTATAAAATATGATAAAGATAGAAATAATTCTCTAAACTGCAATATATTGTTTAATGAGACCCTGTAAATAGTGATTTATTTTAGGCTTCCTAATGAGCCCGTGAATCAACACCTTACAATTCTCTACTGAGAGTAACAAGCTCGAGGGCTCCATAGGATGAAAAATGGGAAAGAGAAAAAGTACACCCAGGAAAATGCATCATATATGTGTAATAATAGAAGAGATCAAAAATGTAATGGCAATCATGCTGAAAATAGGTCTTGTCTGAATTTTAGACAAGGAGGAGAATGGGAAGAGAGTGGATTTAAATTAATCTGGAAGAAATTTTGCTCAGTCTACCTAGTCAAACAGCAGCACAGTATACTGTTCCCTCTACAAAGAGCAGACCCATCTCTTGCCTCAATGATAATTTCCAACATCAGTTGCTCTCAGTTGACAAGATCACTGAGGGAAAGTGGGTGTTGTGGAGGGTGTGTGTGGTATGATAGAGGGGTTAGGAGGTCAGAGATCTGCTTCCTGAGAGTGCAGCTTCATTTCTCAAAGGACAGTTATGAGGCCAAGACCTGCTCAGGCACAGACAGAGCTGGACCAAACGAAAGATGGAAAGTGTTATCCAAAGCGCTCACCAAGCTTCAGCAGACTCATATTGATAACATCTCTGCATTTGCCCTACCATCCCATATGATGAGGCCAGTCTATCGCAATGAAACAAGCACAAACAGGCAACAACCATTTCACTCCAGCCTTTCTAACCCTGATCTGTAGTCTTTCCTGCACAATCATCACAGAAGATGATTGGTTAACACCACACTGCCAGCCAGAGTTTAGCTTGCTCTTTCTTCAACTAATCAAGTTCTGGCCCTCAATTCTTGAGCTGCAAATTACTTCATTTTGCATTTTCACATTTAAAAAAGAAAGACTGAGCCTCTACATGATGAGGTAGTTTCTTGTTGATTTCACCTTGTGCATCTTGTGGATTTAAACATGGACATCAAAACTGGTGCCCATGCCCAACCCCCATGCCATATATAAACTCATGAAAATATAGATGGGGGTTGTTTGACACACAAAAACAGTCTGAATGACTGTACTTGGAATTTGAGTTATATGGCCATGTTTCTTTAGCTTTTACTTCCGGACTGGCCTAGACTCACAGGCCCGTGTCTGAGACTGTAACTATAGATTGTAAAATCTGTTTACATTAAAGTTAGGTGTCACTTCTCCATGCACACATTGCCATTCTGGCAATTTGCCATCTTAATACAGCCATTGGTTTAAGACAGACTTAATTCAATTCAGTGGAATACACACATGTCATTTACATGTAACTAGTACATGAGTACAAAATTAAGTTAGAAAATAATATTTCAGAGAAAATGTTCCATCAGGATTCTAATGCAGAGGTTTTTAAAAAATGTTTTGCTTTACTTCCTTTCAGGCCATATCTGTCTCTATTTTTCCATTTGGCTTCATAACTGCTTTAATATTAGCCGGATTTTGTATTTTTCCTGTATAGTTGTACTTCTAGATTAAGTAGGACATTTCACATTATTAAAATGTCCCTGCTCATTATTTATATTTCTACCTTCGAATGTCCCTGATTACTCTCAGTAATGCCATTGCCTACACTAATTCTTTAAGGAGAAATTGACTGCTCACCAAGCAATGTTGCCTTAGTAAATTTATCAGACAGCAAACACTGCAAGTTTTCATATGTAAATGTTAAGGGTTGTGTAATGAGAACAATTTTCTCTCAGCAATAATTAAGACAATTTTAAAAGCTAATAATTGTCCTTGAATTTCATTCTTAATTTACCTAATATATGTTATCTTTAGAAAAATGTGAATGAGTAAAATACATTAAATAAAAATAAAATAACTAAAGTACTTACAAACACTGAATTTTATATTCAAAACTCAAAGTATTTTACTCACAGTACACACACATATTATGTGTGTAACTACATATAATTGTGTTACATATATAATTATTTGTGATTTTACTTCCTAAACTATATATTTTCTGTGAGCTGTATGCTGGTAAAGAGATTTTCTCTCAGTGCATCACTCAGGCTGAGCAGTTATTCATTATGTATGTTAGGTTGTTTTTTGATGCTCTTGTATTTTATCTTTATAACTGTAATATGTAGTATTGTAATATTTGTGTTCTACCATATTGTATTAAAGTACAACTTGGTCGCATATGCCTATGTATTATCTACATATGGATATAGGTGGAGCATATACCTCAACATCAGTTGTCTTCTCCAACTACTATCTACCAATTTTTAACACAATATCTTACTGAACCTGGATCTTTGTGATTTGGCCCTACTATCTCCTTTCTTCTCCTCAGACTTAAGACTAAAGGTGATACTTTTATATGCCCAAGATTTATATTGTGGTTGTCTGTTTGCTTTGCTCCCAGGTAAATTCTTTCACTGTACAGACTAAGTACGTTCTCAGTCTTTTCCCCATATTACCAAAAACATGTTTCATTATTTTTTATTAATGAAATAATTAAATATTTGAGAATTTCAAATTTCAGTTACTTGGCATAGTGTCTTCTCAATGTACAATATTTCAGACCCATTTAGGTTTTAATCCGTACTGGACAACTGAAAGGATGGGGCTACCCATCCACCTCAAAAATATTAGTCTAGAATTATCTCCTGTCAAAAGGAAATTCAGTGGAGCAGAAACTGAAGGAATGGTGATCCAGAGACTGCCCCACCTAGGGATTCATCCCATCTGCTGACACCAAACCCAGACACTATTGTAGATGCCAAGAGGTGCTTACTGACAGGAGCCTGGTATAGCTGTCCCCTGAGAGATTCTGCCAGAGCCTGACCTATACAGGTGCAGATGCTTGAAGCCAACCATTGGACTGAACGTGAGCATTCCAATGGGGGAAGTTACAGCATGGACTGTAGGAGGAGAAGGTGTTTTCAAACTCATAGAAGGAACCACAATACCAACCAACCAGACCCCTCAAAGCTCCTAGGGACCAAACCACCATCCAAAGATCACCCAGGGGGTACCATGGCTAGAGCTACATATGTAGCAGAGGATTGACTTATCTGGCATCACTGGAAAGGAGGTCCTTGATCCTCCGGAGGCTTGATGACCCAGTATAGGTGAAATCTAGTCCTCTGAGGCAGGATGGCATGGGCAGGTGGGGGATCACCCTCATAGAAGCAGGGGGATGGAAGAGAGGTTAGAGAACTTGTAGAGGGGAAATTGGAAGTGGGATTACCTTTGAAATGTAAACAACTAAAATAACCAATAAAAAAAATAAAAAGTCTTTGATCAGCTATGTAAACTCATCGTCCTTCCTGACATTAAATAAGCTTTGAGACACAGGATCTTAACATAAATAGTGATTTTTATATCCTAACCTCCCCAGAGCTGGTATGGACGGTTGTACCACTAAGAGCATCTCTATCATAAGATTTGAAAGTACAGCTTTTATCTGCTTTTATTCTCCTGTGTGTATAAGCTAGTCTGTGCCACTGCTAGTTTTAAATTGGCATCAAGTAGCATGTACTGTATATACCTGCTGGACAAATTATTAGCTTTGCATTATCTTTGAGCAACATAATCTGGAGCAGGATTTCATCTCCATACATCTTTCTCCACTTTTTCTCCATTCAATTAATTATTGCATTGCATCTAACATAAAATCTGATGGATTTTCTTTCACTGTTCTCTCTCCCTGTACATGGCATTGGTACGGACACAGCCATTTTGATCAATGGAATAGAATTGAAGACTCCAAAATATAATCACACCCTCATGGACAAAGAAGCTAAAAATATACAATGGAAAAAAGAAAGCATCTTCAATAAATGGTGCTGGTCTAACTGACTGTATCTTCGTAGAAGCTTATAACCGTTGCTGTGATTTCAACTTATTAGTCAATGTTTAGATTACATTTTAGGTCATCCACACTTGTGCCACTACAAAATGCTAAATTGTTCTAATAGGATGAAAGTTCCATGAGAGGGATAACTGCATAGTTTTCTTCCCTCTTAACTTTACAGCATTTAAATTAACATTATATGAACAATAGCTACTGACAAATTGGATACAGAATAGATAAATACATTAGGATTAATTTCTTGGTCATAAATTATAACTATATTCCTCCATTCCTTTTCTGCTACTTTAAGATATCATCACAGAAAATTATAAATTTTGAACAAAATTTTCTGGACAGTGTGAGTTCAAAATTCAGGGACTACCTTTGCTAAGTTAGAGACTTCTTGCTGTGCCAAAACATGGGAGAAGAGTACAGGAAAAACAGTGCAAAAGACAGAAAGGAAGACTAGATTAATTTTTTTATAAAAAAAAATCAACAAATAACTCCAGTGACAATTAAGATACTTGCAGTGGTATTCTATTCATTTATAAGGGCACAGTCTTCACAGATTAATCAAGCTTTAAAGGCCATACTTTTTAATGCAGTAAGATTGGAATGGTCAGTGAAGACATAGTAATTTCATATACATGACCGCTTATTACATAAAAAATACACGCATTTAAACTTGTATAAAATAGGCTAAAATATCATCCTTTCTCAAGCTGAGAAACTAGCACAGAAGTTTATTTAAAAACAGTGATATATAATATTGAAAAAATTTAGAGCTATGATCATAAAAAATAACAGGTACATTTACAAGCTCTTAAAATGTCTCATTAATTAAAAACAGCATAAGCTATTACTGATTTCTAAATCTATTTGATTTTCACAATTTCTAACATAAAGTGAGCATTCTTTTTCACCCTAGCATACATTTATATAAATAGTCTGATTTAGAGAAATTATGCTTCCTTAGAGATTTATGTCAACATTCAGGCTAACTAATCGTTGAAGGTATGAAATTAAATCCGCCTAAATAGAAGGGATCATCCACTGAAACATTCAATTAGGAAGTCAGCAGTAGATAATATATCACCAAGCTAGAGATTTTTCTTGCTACTTTTAAAGTTGAATACCATTTACTTTTTTAAATACTAAAAAGCAACCATTAATAGTGGCAGTTTATAGGTTGCTGGTATAGTTCAGTAGCTGCAAACACTGCTAGCATGCATGATTTCAAACACCAAAATAATAGAATGTAAGTGGAAATCCCACAAATGGAATATTTGAAACAATTAAAATTACTATAATTATTTTCAAAAGTATAGAGAAATTCTCAAATTCATCTACAAAGTCAAAAAACCAAGAATAGTGACAATAATTCTTAACAACAAAAGTACTTCAGGGAGAATCACCATCTCTGATCTCAAGCTTTACTACAGAAGAATAGTGATAAAAACTACATGGCATTTGTACGGACACAGACATTTTGATCAATGGAATAGAATTGAAGACTCCAAAATACAATCACACCCTTATGGACAAAGAAGCTACAAAATATACAATGGGAAAAAAGGAAGCATCTTCAATAAATGGTGCTGGTCTAACTGACTGTATCTTTGTAGAAAAATGATAATAGATACGTATTTGTCACCTTGCACAAAGCTCACGTCCAAGTTCATCAAGAGCCTCAACATAAAACCAGATGCACTGAATCTAATAGAAGAGAAAGTGGAAAAGAGCATTGAACTCATTGGCAAAGGGGATATTTATTTCCTAAACAGAACACTAATGGCTCATGCTCTAAGATCAAGAATTAATAAATGGGACCTCATGAAACAGGAAAGCTTCTGTAAAGCAAAGGACATGGTCAATAAGATATTGGCAACCCACAGATTAGGGGGAAAATCTTAACTAACGTCACATCTGACACAAATGTAATATGTGAAATTTAATTTAAAAATATTTTTCTTAGTTCTGAGAATTTCATGGTTTTTGAACATAATCAGTCATCTGCTCAAACTTTTCCAAGTTCCCAACTTTCTCTTCCCTACACATCCAACTTCGTGTCTTTTCAATAAAAGAAGCAAGAGGAACAACTACAATAACAACAAAACCTGGTGCCCAAATTGTCTTAGATTGTCAGCCTTCCTCTTAAATGTGGTCAGATCACAATTTAGGAGTATAATCTTAGAGAGGAATTATTATTCTTCTCCCTGAAATTTAACAATGTATCACATCAGTAGTTCCTAGACTAGGGTGAGATTTCCTACCAAAAAACAAAACAAAGCAAAACAAAAAACAAACAAAAAACCGTTTAGGAAATGTTCCCTTTGCCAATGAGTTCAAGGCTCTTTCCCACTTTCTCTTCTATTAGATTCAGTATATCTGGTTTTATGTTGAGGTCCGTGATCCACTTGGACTTGAGCTTTGTGCAAGGTGGCAAATACGTGTCACAGTACAGCTTCCCTGCTGTGTCCAGAAGAGAGTTTCCTTGTAGTCACCCCTGACAGTCTGTCCTCCTCTGACTCTTTCCTCTTTTTCTTCTCCATATTCTACAATGAACCCTGAATATTTGATGAAGAAATTGAGATACGTGTCTTTCTCTTCGGGCTGAGGACTCTACAGCCCCTGATTTTCTTCACTGCTGCAAGTTGTAGTTGCTCATGTTAATCACTTTCTGCTTTAAATAGAAACTTGTGAAAAATGTTATCAGAAGCATAAATCTATGGATGTCATTGTAAGTCACTAGGAATTAATAACTACTGTGGGTATTTAGCAGTATAATAGTAAGAAGTTCTCCATTATGTCTTCTGACCCATCCAGAGAGAGGTTCTTGATCTTATAATGGTACCACATTTAGATTTTATTTACTGGGTAAAGTTTTTCTTTGGTTACTGCCATGACATTTGTACCATTGTACCAGATTCATCTTTCCAGGATGCCCATTATTGTCGCTCACAGGGTTCATAGCCTGATGTAATTGGTTAATAATTTTTTCCCTCTGGTAGCTTGCATATCACCTTCCAGAACTATATAAGCAAATCAGTGGCAATGAAAAATCCAATTCAATATGATCTTGATTTCTGTGTTTTGTAATTCAAGTTTGTAGTGTTTTCAGTAACAGTACACTGCCTTCAAGTAATTGGTGCTAACCAAGAATGCTGGCAATGGACTGGAACATGTGGAAAGTAAGTACTATGGAATCTCATTTGCCAATAACTCAAAAACTCTTAACTAGTTTCTTACATGGGATTTTTATTTACTAACCTGAAGTACCTAGTGGAGGTATTCTTGTTTCATGAAAAACTTCATTTTCATGTTTTCTTTCTCTATATTGAGAATATTCTTTCCTCATACCATATTCCTAGTTACAATTTCCCTTTGTTCTACTCCTCCCATTTTCTCCCCATCTCTTCTCCCATCTAGATCTTATTGTCTCTCACAAGGAAGAAACAGACACCTACAATATTATGTCAAAATATAACAAAATAAAAATATAATAAGATAAAACAAAAAGTATCACATGAAATTTAGACAAGACAAACCAATAGAACAAAAAAGTCCTAGGGAAGGCACAAGATTTTTAACATTTTATGTATTCTCTCTCTCTCTCTCTCTCTCTCTCTCTCTCTCTCTCTCTCTCTCTCTCTGTGTGTGTGTGTGTGTGTGTGTGTGTGTGTGTATGTGTCTCTGTCTCTCTCTCTGTCTGTCTCATTGGAAAATATGAAAGCTTCTACAATAGAATTCCATATGACTTTTCAAAAGATATTTAATGTTACTTCCCAATTACTGTATTAACTTTTCTAACCCCTTATACCCTTCTCAACTCCAATGTGTCCTTTTCTGTTCCATAATTAATCTTTTAGTCTTTATACTAGTGTTTTTCAACCTAAGGGTCACAAGCCCTTAGGGTTGAATGGCCTTTTTACATGGATTACCTTTGACCATCCAAAAACATAGATATTCTCATGGTTCATAATAGTAGCAAAACTGCAGTTAAGAAGTAGCAGAAAAAATAATTTTATTGTTGTGGGAGTCACCACAACATGAAGAACCCTTTCCATTCAGGTCAGAGCATTAGATGAGTTGAGAACCCCTGTTTTGTATCATTTCCTTTTAAGCCTGTTCCTTTTAAAGTGCTGCTCTCTGCTTGTTAGGGCAGATTACCATGTATTGATCAGTGCACTATTTCCTAATATGAAGATAGAGTGGTTCCTCAGAAAATGGGCCATGACACTTCCAGAGGGCCCTGCTATACCACTCCTGGGCATATATCCAGAGAATTCCCCGGCATGCAATAAGGACACATGCACCGCTATGTTCTTAGCAGCCTTATTTATAACAGTCAGAAGCTGGAAAAAACCAAGATGTCCCTCAGTGGAGGAATGGATACAGAAAATGTGGTATAGTTACACAATGGAATACTACTCAGCAATTAAAAACAATGAATTCATAAAATACTTAGGCAAATGGTTGGAACTGGAAAAATATCCTAAGTGAGGTAACCCATTCATAAAAGAACACACATGGAATGCAGTCACTGATAAGTGGATATTAGCCCAGAAGCTCTGAATACCCAAGACATAATTCACATATCAAATCATTCCCAAGAAGAAGGAAGGAGAGGACCCTGGTCTAGAAAGGCTTGATGCAGCAATGCAGGGGAGTACCATGACAGAGAAGTAGGAGGAGGGTTGATTGGGGAACTGGTGGGAGGGAAGAGGGCTTATGGGACTTATGGGGAGGCAGGAACCAGGAAAGGGAAAATCATTTGGAATGTAAACAAAGAATATAGAAAACTAAAAAGAAAAGGAAAAAAACAATTAATATGCAGGAAATTGTCCTTTTCCATGGAATATTCCTCAAATCTATGAGGAAAGTTCCATATAAAAAGTATCGATATATTATTTTCTCCTTGGACTAAGGTCAACTCCAAATGTATCAAGGACCTCCACATAAAGCCTGACACACTGAAACTAATAGAAAAGAAACTGGGGAAGACCCTGGAGGACATGGGCACAGGGGAAAAGTTCCTGAATAGAACACCAATAGCTTATGCTCTAAGATCAAGAATTGACAAATGGGACCTCATAAAATTACAAAGTTTCTGTAAGGCAAAGGACACTGTCAAAAGGACAAAACATCAACCAACAGATTGGGAAAGGATCTTCACCAACCCTAAATCTGACAGAGGGCTAATATCTAATATATACAGAGAACTCAAGAAGGTAGAACCTAGAGAACCAAATAAGCCCATTAAAAAGTGGGGCACAGAGCTAAACAAAGAATTTTCACATGAAGAACTTCGGAGAGCTGAGAAACACCTTAAGAAATGTTCAACATCATTAATCATTAGGGAAATGCAAATCAAAACAACCCTGAGATATCACCTCACACCAGTCAGAATGGCTAAGGTCAAAAACTCAGGAGAAAGCAGGTGCTGACGAGGATGTGGAGAAAGAGGAACACTCCTCCACTGCTGGTGGGATTGTAAGATGGTGCAACCACTTTGGAAATCAGTCTGGCAGTTCCTCAGAAAACTGGGCATGGCACTTCCAGAGGACCCTGCTATACCACTCCTGGGCATATACCCAGAGGATTCCCCAGAATATAATAAGGACACATGCTCCACTATGTTCATAGCAGCCCTATTTGTAGTAGCCAGAAGATGGAAACAACCCAGGTGTCCCTCAACGGAGGAATGGATACAAAAAATGTGGTATATTTACACAATGGAGTACTAGTCAGCTATTAGAAACAATGAATTAATGAAATTCGTACACAAATGGATGGAGCTGGAGAACATCATACTAAGTGAGGCAACCCAGTCTCAAAAGATCAGTCATGGTATGCACTCACTGATAAGTGGATAATAACCTAGAAACTTGGAATACCCAAGAAATAATCCACATATTAAATGATGTCCAACAAGAACAGAGGAGTGGTCCCTGGTTCTGGAAAGACTCAATGCAACAGTATAGGGGAATACCAGAACAGGGAAGTGAGAAGGAGTTGATGGAGGAACAGGGGAAGGAAAGAGGGCTTATGGGACTTGCGGGGAGTGGGGGCCCAGAAAATGGGAAATCATTTGAAATGTAAATAAAGAATATATCAAATAAACAAAAATTTTTAAAAAGTATACCAGAAACTACCATATTTAGTCTTTCAAATGTATCAACTATTTAAAATGTAACCAAGATAAATTACATATATTTCATTATACACTTAAATTATATCTAATTATATTATTAAGTGCCTCGAAAGAAGGTAACATGTTGCGCATGTAAAATATATATATGTGAGTGTGCTTGACTTGATATGTTTACATAGAGGCATTATATAGAGATATTGAATTACAAATAAAGCTAAACTTGCTTCATGTCCTCCAGCTTCTTTCCAGGATGTTTTTCCTTATGCTTCTTCACTGCGCTGAAATTTTCCTAAATTATCCCAGTGAGCCTTACTTCAGATCTGAGACACTGACTCTCTAAGACACATAGTGTATCTATTCAGAGAAATTGCCTCTACATTAAGTTTAAATTAGCTTTCATTATTATTCACACCTTAATGAGGGTGTGAGGGAATCTTGTCCTTAGGAGCAACTTCCACATCCCAATCATATTTTTCCTTCTGTTTTCTTCTAACGTGCAATTTACCTAAAATGGTTGAGAAAAGACACCAATGAGAGAAGAATTGAGCAGAAATTTTGGATATCAGTGCTCTAACCTAAGAAAGTTAAAATTAAACTTTGTAAAACTATCTGCTTGAAAATTAATATGTATAAAATTTATATAAAAACAAAGTAGGCAAGTGTTTGTCCAAAGGAAAGGCAAATAGTTTGCAATTATGTTTGTAGGGAAATTGAGGTGTAGAGAATAATGAACCCTGATATGCAGGAGCCTGGATGACTTTGAACTTCTGAACTTCCTCTTGCAGCTGGCACAGGTAGAATGGGCATACGAAGGCACAACTGGAATTTTCTTACATATCATTTCCATAGAGAATTTCTTATATCAGTGTCCCAAGTCTTTGACACAACGTTAGGACTTTCAGAATCTGATACAAATCTCTGTTCATAGAGTCAATATTGTTTTTCTCTGCTTCATCTCCCACTGCGAAGAACAGAAAAGAATGAAATACAGAAATTGGGATATTTAAAATGAACCAAAAAATAAATAAAATGAGCCAAAATCTGTGTTAATTTAGGCAATTTAAACTGTATATTTCATAATATTGTTTAAAATTATATTCTTTATAAAAATTTAATAAACAATAAACTAGGGTGATGCTAACTAAGTCTATGAACTTAAATTGTACCTGACATAAGAAAGGTACTAATTGTAGTTATTTTTTCTCTCTCTTCTTTGCTTTCAAAGTACCACATGCCTTTCTGTTCTTTCATGCACCTTGCGCAAGCAACAAGCCAGCTTAATTTTTCCATATATCTGTTTCATTTATTAACTTAATAAAGTGTTCTTTTTTATATACATTCATTGCCATGACTTCAGTTCCCATGCCATGTATATACTTTATTCCTGACATTTTATGCAATTGACTTTCAGTGTGAAATATACTGTTGATATTTCAATGAAGGTAAAAGAATTTAGATAGTTTATTTGGATGAAGATTGAGTTGAAAATGATGAAATGTTAATAGAAAAGGATTGCTACATCACCTCCAGGTTATGTAGGCATTCAGTTAACTAGAAGAACTTTCTACTTGTTCTTGTTTCTAAATTTTTTTTTGGTAGGAACATAGACAAAAGAATAGTTCTTAGCTTCATAAAAAGATAATCCTTTTCTGGATAAAGTGTCAGTGCCATCACCTTCTCTTCAACTGTGTTAGGAGAAAAGTTGGTACAGTTCAAGAAATAAAATACTCAGTGAGGTAACCCAGACTCAAAAGGTGAATCATGGTATGCACTCACTAATAAGTGGATATTAACCTAGAAAACTGGAATACCCAAAACATCATGCACACATCAAATGAGGTACAAGAAGAAAGGAGGAGTGGCCCCTGGTTCTGGAAAGACTCAGTGAAGCAGTATTTGGCAAAACCAGAACGGGGAAGTGGGAAGGGGTGGGTGGGAGGACAGGGGAAGAGAAGGGGGCTTACGGGACTTTCCGGGAGTGGGGGGCTAGAAAAGGGGAAATCATTTGAAATGTAAATAAATTATATCGAATAAAAAAATTTAAAAAAATCCAAAAAAAAAGAAAAAAAAGAAATAGAATAATACAAGACATATTTTCCCCCAGAGATCTGAGAAAATCCCAAGTTGATACACTTCTTAAGGGGAGTGGGGGGGGGGCTAGAAAAGGGGAAATCATTTGAAATGTAAATAAATTATATCGAATAAAAAAAATTAAAAAAAAGAATATTGCCATATCCTTATTTATCGTACAATTTTATGAGATTAATTTTTAATGTTAATCCAGTAATGCTTCGCTTCCTGTAATATAGAAATATTCTGTAATGAATACAAGAATATTATTGTCATAGGATTTTTATAAGACTGATTAAAAATCTAATATAGTGAAATTCATAATTTGTGGTTTGCCGCATGTTGCCCTTGCATGAATATGTACACCTCTCATCCAGCTGTGTCCCACTCAGCAGATTAAACCACAACTGATCAACACCAAGAGTATTGAACTTGATGTGCCCTTCAGAATGGAAGTTACTTAGGACTGCACTTGTCTTGCTATGTTCCTTCAGATTTCATATAATACATATAGAATGTGAATGTTCTATAATACATATAGAATGTTCTGTAAATTCGATTGAATATATTAGTAAATCGTAACAACTTATCTTTTTTCCATGTCCCTAATGTGAGTGAAGCTGGCAAAAATGATTACTTCATATACCTATTTTGGACAGTACATACATTTAAAAATGGGCTGATTACAAGCAAATAGAAAAATACTATTGATCATATTTATCCTACATTTATGTGGTAAGTATACACATAAATGTGATATTTGCTAATGCCACATGAATATGAAAAGTAATATAATTAAAATAGTAGAATATATTTAATAAAGCATAAATTATCCATCATAAACTGTAGTTAGTAATGGATCTTAAAAATAATATCCATTATATAGGTATTTGACTATGATATAACCTATTATAAAACTTAACCTTACATTTCATTTTTTATTACTTTCAGCTTTTTAAAGTTCAGTTATGTTCCCTCCAGGTCCCCCACCACAGTTCCTATTTCCATTCTTCCTCCCCACTGTCTTCATGAGGATGCCCCCACCCCCTGCCACCAGGCTTCCCCACTCCCTGAGGCCACATGTCTCTTGAGGGTTAGGCATTTCTTCTCCCACTGAGACCAGTCCAGGCAGTCCTTTGCTGTAAATGTATTGAGGGCCTCGAATCACCTTGTCCATGCTTCCTGGCTGGTGGCTCGAATAAATATATAATGGACATATATTTATTTGACTATGATATCACCTATAATTAAACTTATTAGCATTACATTTCTTACATGACAGAAAAATCAATGTGGAAATAATCGAGAAACTCTGCTTTAATTTAGCTGCCATTGTATGTACGGCAAAGTGATATGTAGGCAACTAGGGAAATAAAAAAATAAAATAAAACAGCTTTGCTTAGCACTTGACCATAAATGCTGTAGAACCATGTACTGCACCAAATGTAGCAGCTTGCACAATAGTAGTAAGGTGGTTTATAGGGATAGGTAAGAGTTGTCTTGATTAGGTGTGAGACCTGCCAAACAAGAAGGGGTTTCTATTTGGTACTATAGCATCTACTAAATTCTATGGTTAAGGGAGTTAGAGATAAAGAAAGGGTGGGGGGTAAAATTAATAGTTATATTTGTCAAGTTTTCTTCTACATAGCTTAAGTTTATATTAAAAAATATAATATATATTTTCCCTCAAACTTAGTTACTGAAACTTCTTATTCAATAGGGAAGTAACTAATATAGACATCAATAGCTGTAAAAACATTAACAGTAAACAAATATCTGTGCTCATTCTTAGATAATACTGTTATATTTCAACACTGCTTTATTCCATTCAGAAGGTTAGGAAGAATGTACGCACCACTAGAAGTTGGCACAAAGTACTGGGAGAGATGTAAAAAATCCTGTGGCAAAGATGTGGCTGTAGCACATAAGCCTTCATAGATGCTGTAGTTACTTTCCTAAGTACATGTACACACAAACAGACTTATACACACACGCATTTCCCATCTGGGGCTAGGACTACATAAAAATCCCCACCGTTGATTATAGGCTGTTTGACATGCACACATACCTTCTATTTACATAGGATCAGGGGGCTTAAACTCTATATTCAAGCTTACATAGCAAATCCTTTCCCCTCTGAGATAACTCACCAGCCCAGAATGCTAAACTGAAGTTAATTAAGTAATCTGTTGATACATGAATAGATCTAGATTGGAATTATATTTTTTTTTAAAATTGGTGCATGGCATTAGGATTTTAAATACCACAATTATGTTTGTTTAGCTTGCGGTATACAGTCTTGAGGGAAGAAATAACCCAGTTAGTCTCAATAAGGTTTATGGGACTGAATTGTGCTGATATTTTAACAGAACTTTATGGCTTCATGATACCACTTTCATGGCCTTGGCAATTAACTAATTCTCTTATGCTCAAGAGAGGAAAGTTTAATAATGAGAGTCAGAGGTAGAGAAATGAGAGTCAGAAATCAGAATAGACTGAGACTCTCTAATTACTCAGGCATATTTATTTATTTACTTACTTTTTTAGCATTATTAGATCAATGGGTCCGAGGTCTCTGTAAAGGGATTAAGTGGTTAGGTTAAGTCACATAGCAGTAGGTTTTAATTAAATATGCATGTAATTAGTATGCTCTAAAATAATTATTTATTCATGGGTTCATAAAAACCGTAATTATGTTTATATACAAACACTCTTTTAAGGACTTTGGAAATACATGAGGATGGATTTTATTTTCAAGGATATCCAAAGCCATTTTTGTAGATAAAATATACTGAGAAAAGACAGCACATACATATTTGTGTATATGCTAACAAATAAAGATTTTTTTAAAAAAATGATACTGAAAATCCAAAAGGAAAAACATTTGCTTAGATATTTGTCGTTCAACATAACGACTAAATGTCAAACCAAAACTTATCCACTAAAAGTACCTTGTCATAAGTTTTGATATTTTCACTCTTGTCCTTCATGTTAGGTGTCTATGAGGTATAGAAACAATATGATAATGGGCATAAACAGTTATAAAATTAAGGTGGACTTCTCAATTACATCTTCACAGATGAAAGAAATTATATTCCAAATAATCCGAATGATGTAAGATGATCTTTTGCTTGTAGATTGCAAGTAGGCCTGAGAAACAGCTCTAATGAAAAGGGAGCCCATTTAGGCTTTTCAACCCAAGTGTCTGAAGATAGCTCCATCTTCTCTCCCACATGGAAACTTCTGGTGGACATATCATTTCTACTATTCTTCAGATTTTTAATTTGGGCATTTATTGTAGTAATATAATACAACAATCTTCTTTCTGCACACTCCTATATTTATTGTGTGTGAAGTTTTTTTCATATTACTTTCTGTTTTCCATATTTCTATTCATTAATCTCAAGGAAAATTGCTGAGAAGTGTCTCATAATTTTTCTCAAAGTTTGTTTCTTGGGGACACAAATGACATGATATGATTCCAAAGTAAAGCATTTTTACTTTATTTGAAAGAAAATTTATAGTAATCACTGAACGATAAAAAAAAGATACAAAAATGTTTTTGTATGTCTGCTAATGTAAAAGAGCACAGTCTATCAAGGAATGGTATTATGATAAAATCTATATCAAAGTTATTATATATATTTAAATTAAAATCAAACAAAGAAAATGTGCAAATAGTACAAAGATAGCAAGTAGAATAGAAAAGTAGAAAAATATTAGCCTGTTTGTATCAAAGTTATAGGGCTATTACATGTAATTCAATCATGGTTAAGGGACCTGCTGATATCTGTATGCATCATTGCACATTAACCTTTGCTGATTGGCAAAAGAGTCTAGTTTTGATGTTTTGGGAAACCAACATTTGGCAATAGTAAAATCTGCTCAGAGTACTAAGTGAATTATTGTTCTACCTATTTGATATTTAACACTAACTGTTTTCTTTCTTCTTTTATGCATGCATTTACCTCTCTTTGGTTTTGATGTCAGAGGTGGTGGTGTCAATGTGTCTTTTTTTTCTATTATCTCAGTACAAATTTTCTTTTATTTTTGGTGTATGATGTTCTGTTTTTAGGCACTTGGTGTTTTACTGACAGAAATACTCATTTATCCCTGTAAATATCAAATAATGAATCTAAGAGGCAATTTTAGAAGATTCATTATAACATACCATGACATTTTTCAGTCAGTTTGTGAATGTGATCTTTTTATCATTACAACCTTTTGTATTGTACCATTTTGTAGCAAAGTAGCATAACAGGCATTGATAGCAATTTTATAGTTCAAGTATTATTTAAAGGTAATAATTTCTATATACCAGTAGCTAAATCTTTGAACAACATTACTAGAAACCATTCATCCTGGTTTCCACTCAGCTGAGTTGTATGTTCTGTATCAACAGCCAATGTATCAGAACCCTTTTGTATGTCTTCCTTTTAACTCTTATCTGTCTTGTTGCTGTGAAGAGAGCAGGGCCAAAAGTTACTTGGGAAAACAGGGGTTACTTCAACTTACAGTTCCATATCATGGGACATCATTAAAGAATCAGGGAAGAAACTCAAACATGGCAGGAACCTGGATCCGTGGCCTGATGTCCAGGCCATGCAGGAGAGTTGCTTACAGGCTTGCTCCCCATAGCTTATTGATCCAGCCTTCGCACTTCATCTAGGACCACCAACCCAAAGGAGGCATCATCCACAGTGTGATGTGATCACCCAGATCAATTAGCCTTCAAGAAAAAACACCAAAGGATTGCAAACAGGACAATGTGCTAGGGGCATCTTCTCTATTCAGATTCTTTAATCCCAAACCAGTATATCATGTTTCAGGGTAACATAAAACCATCTAGAATATGAAAGTTTCCAATTGCTTCACTGGATATTCATTTTATATTGTTTTCATTCTTAACTCTTTGTTATCACTTTCAGCAAATAATATGATCCAGTTTTTTGCTAATACGTTCTTACTTCATATTCCTCTCCACATCTTGGTTATTCATAAAGCATTTCAAACATTTTCCTAGTGAATACATGATATGATGATCTAAGACTTGTTTTCCTTTATTTTATCATTCTTTTAGGTATACTAACATTTAGGAACATCTATATTTAGGCAACTTAAATAGTAAAGAACATTAATATTCTTAGTGTTCCATGTAGTAATTAGTCATCATTTTTACACATCATTTTGGTCTCAATTTTCCCTGAGACATAGTTTTGAAATGAAGCTAATCAGTAAATTCTTCAGTGCTCTCTCTCTCTCTCTCTCTCTCTCTCTCTCTCTCTCTCTCTCTCTCATATATTGCACATCTTATTTTAACTCAAATGTAGTAATTATTTTGTCCCTGAACAAAGCCATATACAATCAAGATAAGTTGTAATATAAGCTTCTCACCATACAGCCAAGTTAAGAACAATTAGGAAATGTCTTGAAGAAAGTTCGTCCTCCATTGAGCAAACAGATTATAAGAAACTTTAAAAAAAAATACCTTCTTGATGAAATAGAAAATGTTTTTTTGGTCTAGACATGCCATCAAAGAAGCTACAATATTCCCTCGAGCCAAACTCTAATACATATAGAGGAAGGTCATATATCTTCAGCTCTATGACATTTGAAATAGGCTTGGAATCTTCACAAAACCTGAGGCTTGCTGAAGTTGGTTTATGAATTTGAAAAATATTCTATCTATTATATCAGGGTTCAAGGTTGAACCTTTCATAAATTATACAGAAAATACAGACAACATAATAATGAGCATGGCTACAGTATGAGTGATATATTCAATACATATTAAATTTCCTCATATAGGAAATAAATACACGACTTTCAGAGGCAAATAAAATCCAATGCCTGACATTAAAATTTCAAAGGCTAAGCTCACATGATTGCCAGTCACAAATAGAGCCAAAACATTTAAGAGAGAGCCAATATTTACTTCTCATTCCAAATATCCAGAGTCTGTCAAAGATATTATCAATTCTTTTTGCCTGGAGTCTATGAAAGGAACACCAGAGACTGGATTTACATGTTACTGGATGTCTCTGCATTTGTCAAATTTCCCTTGTTATGATGAAATATTCTCAATAATCAAATCAAAATAGCTGTTTTACAGCTGTTTCTGTTCATTCATAGTTTTAGTGTGATGAATTGATCAATTATTCTTGAGCCATTGCTAAACGTATGTGAGTCAGGAAAGAAATCAAAAAACTAAGAAACAAAAAACAGGTAGAAGGAAACAGGGATCCTAAATCTTATTAAAGTTTGTGACTACAAGGAATAAAAACACTTTTTAATAATAAATTATTCACAAAATTCAATAACATCAAAGGGTGGTCAGAAAATATTCAGTACACTGGTATGGGAAAATATTCAAGATCATAAGTATGGAATTCAAATTACTCAGGAAAAAAGAGAAAACAACCTTTAAATATGTCACTGGTCAATGTTCTTCATTTAAGAACATTGGTAGAAATACCAATGATATTTATATGACTTACATGTTTTCTAATAAAAGATTCATTTGGTAGTACCTGGTTCAAAGAGTTACTTTAGCTTGCTAGTAACATTATCTAAGGCATGCCTATTGTTAATTTCCTATTTGCTATTGTTAGTTAGATAAAGTATTGCATTGAAGTTGTTTGCAGCCCCATAGGAAGAAAAACAATATGAACCCACCAGTACCCCCAGAGCTCTCAGGGACTAAACCACCAACCAAAAAAAATGTACATATGGAGAGACCCATGACTCTGGCTTCATGGGTAGCAGAGGATAACCTGGTCAGACATCAGTGAGAGGAGAAGCCCGTTGACCTGTGAAGGCCTGATGCCCCAATGTAGGGGAATGCTCTGACTGGGAAGTAGGAGTGGATGGGTTAATGAGCAGGGGGAGGTAGGATGGGATAGGGGATTTTCTGAGGGGAAACATGAGAAAGAGACACTTGAAATGTAAATAAAATATCTAATATAAAAAGTCAAAACCATAAAAACTTACACATAGGTTCAGAAAAATGTTACCTTTCTGTTCATTAATTCCAAGCTTATTGTGGTTAACTATACAAGTCATTTCTAATGGACTACTCTTGAGATTGATTTCTGAGAACATCAAAGCATAGAAAACCCTAGCGTCTGTGGTAACAGCACATGAGAAGGTGTCTTTATGATATGCATGGTGTCACAAATTGGCTCTTTAGACAGGTTACAGTTACTCAGGCCTTAATCTTTCAACTAGGCCTGAACACTATACCTAGGCCTTAACAGTATTGAAGTTTCTAAATAAACTAAACACAGTTTTTTCTTTAAAGACTCAGGTTCCTGGGTACGCACTAAAAGGAAGAAAATACTGAGTTCAGATGCTTACAGAGCTTTTGTTGTGATCAAACTTGGAAACAAACCAGATATCCAGTGATGGGCAAAGGAATAAACTTTAATCTCTCCAATATTAAATATAAATGATATAATTAAATAAATGGAAGAATATTTTATGGATTTCCAATGGAAATAGCTGGTTAGAACAGTTGCAGGGATAAGTAATTGAAACAATCTATTCTAGAAAAAGCAGAATTACCAAAAGAATAAAGTTACCAGTGGTGCCTTGGAGTGTGGAAGGAGTAATATTCTATTTAACATACATGGCTCACACAGAATTTTCATAATAGTGAAAATATTTCATATAAGAATACAGTGAAATGTTTTATACATGTGATATGGATTGAAATAAATGTGCTACTCTGGCGGTAGGTTATTTATAATGGAAAAATGTACATATTGAGAGAAAGTGAGGCTATTTAAAACAAAAAAAAAGAAAACTAGTATCTCTTAACAGTTTTGCAATGAAGCTAAAATGTATCCTCAAACTCCTCAAATTGTGACTGGATAATTGCTTCATCAATTGAAAGTTCATACCTCTATTGGTAAAATGCTTGCCTATTGTGAGAATTGCCTATTCAATGCATGTAGACCTGGGTTTGAGCCCTGCCTCCAGCATCAAATAAAGCAGATTGTGGCGGTTCATACTTGTTTTTTTTTTTTTTGATATAGTTTTTATTTACATTTCAAATGATTTCCCCTTTTCTGGGTCCTCACTCCCCGCAAGTCCCATAAGCCCTCTTCTGCCCCCCTGTTCTTCCATCCACCCCTTCCCACTTCCCTGTTCTGGAATTCCCCTACACTCTTGCACTGAGTCTTTCCAGAACCAGGGGCAACTCCTCCATTCTTTTTGGACATCATTTAATTTGTGGATTATGACCTGGGTATTCAAAGTTTCTAGGCTAATATCCACTTATCAGTGAGTGCATACCATGATTGATCTTCTGAGACTGGGTTACCTCACTTAGTATGATGTTCTCCAGCTCCATCCATTTGTCTATGAATTTCATGAATTCATTGTTTCTGATGGCTGAATAGTACTCCATTGTGTAAATATACCACATTTTTTGTATCCATTCCTCCGTTGAAGGACACCTAGGTTCTTTCCATCTTCTGGCTACTACAAATAGGGCTGCTATGAACATAGTGGAGCATGTGTCCTTATTGCATGCTGAAGAATCCTCTGGATATATGCCCAGGAGTGGTATAATAGGGTCCTCAGGAAGTGTCATGCCCATTTTTCTGAGGAACCGCCAGAATGATTTCCAAAGTGGTTGCATCATCTTACAATCCCACCAGCAGTGGAGGAGTGTTCCTCTTTCTCCACATCCTCGCCAACACCTACTGTCTCCTCAGTTTTTGACCTTAGCCATTCTGACTGGTGTGAGGTGAAATCTCAGGGATGTTTTGATTTGCATTTCCCTAATGATTAATGATGCTGAAGATTTCTTTTTTGTGTGTGTGTGTGTTTTTTTTATTCGATATAATTTATTTACATTTCAAATGACTTCCCCTTTTCTAGCCCCCCCACTCCCCGAAAGTCCCGTAAGCCCCCTTCTCTTCCCCTGTCCTCCCACCCTGAACATTTCTTAAGGTGTTTCTCAGCTCTTCAAAGTTCTTCATGTGAAAATTCTTTGTTTAGCTCCATACCCCACTTTTTAATGGGGTTATTTGGTCCTTGGGTTCCACTTTCTTGAGTTCTTTGTATATATTAGATATTATCCCTCTGTCAGATTTAGGGTTGGTGAAAATCCTTTCCCACTCTGTTGGTTGACGTTTTGTCCATTTGACGGTGTCCTTTGCCTTACAGAAACTTTGTAGTTTTATGAGGTCCCATTTGTCAATTCTTGATCTTAGAGCATAAGCTCTTGGTGTTCTATTCAGCCTCTCCTTTCAAACTTGAGGAAGTTGCAAACGTACATACCTCTTGATCTAAGGGATTCAGAATGAAACTGGATTAACAAATTGTACTCTTTAAAAAAAAGAATGACATTGGAAGTGGAAATGCATTTGAGGAATTTTTTTATTTATATGCTGAGTTTCTTTTAATTCTTTTATACAATAGTAATTTAAAGACACAGCCTATTTTCCAGGACTGAGTATGGATGCATTATAGTCCTTGGATGCGGTTGTGCAAAATGACGGTCATATTGGAAAAAGCTCTGCTAAATTCAGTGTGCAGTGTAGAACTCCAGTTACTTCACTTGGAAAGGAAATCAACTCTTTCATTTGACAGCTTTTTATGTTTCTAAAAGCACATGTTTCTTATGGAATATGAGCCATGTAGGAGAACAAATAGAAGGTAGTAAACACTACCTGCAATCCATGTTCCAAAGACAATTAATGCTGAAACCTTAGTATATGGTTTTCTTTTCTTTTTTAAAAAAGAAAGATGTATTAAATGTGAAAAAAAAGAAAGTTCATACCTCACCTACAGAGGATCAAGTTTGTTTCTCAGCACCTGTGACCGGAGACGTACACTCATATTCAACTCCAGGCTCCTGGACTCCAATGTCGCTGGCTTCTTTAAGCACTCATTCTCATAGGCTCATACTTATACAGAAGTTCCCATAAATAAATATCAAAATGCATCTTTGAAAAACTAAAACTAAAATATTTTACAATAACGACAACCCAAAGAACAAGCCATTTATATCTCGTTTTTCAAATTCTGCATATCTATTCCAGTGGATAATAGGCAATATTAATTTTAATTTATTAAAATAAAATATAATGAAGACTAATGCCCAACTGATAGTCAAATTAATTTATCAAAACTATAGGGCTAGCAACAAATATTTATAATCAGCAAAAAAAATGTTTTCTATTATAGCTAATTTTCTCTTGTGTTATCAATAATATTTTATTTTAACAGGGTTATATTTTGGTTAAATATGAATGTTTTATATAATATAATAGTGGAATAAATGACAGTCCAAGAGTACCCATGAATCCTTTCTCATAGAGACTGAAAATATTACATATGTAGTATGGATAGAATTAAGTAAAATAAAATATTCACTTTTACATGAAAGTTCAGTATGTAGAATTACCTTTGTAATCCTCAAAATGTTACGTGACAACTCACACATTTATCTGCATATATATTTCTTTTAACTATCCAATGCCTATGATAATTCAGGCATCTTAATTTTAAACACATAATAGCTTATTGATATCTCTTCAGTTACTTTATATGGAAAAGAAGAAATGACAAATATCCAAGATTTTTACAGAAAAAAATATACATGCCTATAATTTATCAGTTTTCACTTGTAACACATGTAACTTAGTACCAGCTGTTCATATTTCTGTAAAAATCTCCCAGTTACCTGCCCAAATACTTGTACAAAACTCAGAAAGCTTTCAAAGAATATAGAAAATATTCAGCAATTAGTTAAAATTTAACTCAAATAATCACTGTATACTTCTTGGAGAATTAGTACATTTTATCCAATTGACAGGGGAAAAATAGGAAAGGTAAGAGTATGGGGAGAGGAGAAAGTTGTGGGAAAGTGAAACCTTGCAAATTTCCATCTGAGAAGCAAAGTGATAGCCTTCAGACTCTTCATGTGTGCAGGGAAATTACTTACTTCTCCATTCTTTTCTTACTCATGATTCAGCCATTTACATAATTATTGTCCTTTATGACTTTAATGTGTGTTGTTTCCAGTCTCACACCAGATAAAGAGCTTTGAATTGTTATTGACTGATGAAAAGAGACTAAATTGTCTCCAAAAGTAAGCAGTCTGATAGGTTATCAAGTCCCAATGTGCTTAGACAAATACATGTTTGCATAGACAACTCTTAATAGACTCAGTAGGTTATAATAATAATTACACAGAAACAGATCACTATTTTGATATGGAGATGGGACATGGAAGAAGTTAGAGGGGGAAAGCAGGGGAATAATTATGTAAATAAATTTAAATACAAGAAATAATTTAAAATTATGATAGCTACACACAATATGTATATTAATATTATCTTACCATTTGATTAAAATGATGAACTCATAATTTTGTCCCAGTAAAAATAAAAATTATATTAAGATGTAGTCTACTGATTTAATACTTGGAGATCAGAGATAACATGCAACTAATGGTGCTTCTTGAATTAGCCCTTGTTTCCTTGGTTAAAATATCAAAGTACAAAACAATGTCAAGACAAAAAATACCATTTTAGCAATTCAGAGATTGTGTATTACTTCTGACTTATAAAAAATAAACTTAGTAGATTTAAAAGTTTGCAAAACTTTACTTAGTTCTTCAGAAATATCATCAGAAATTTTGTTAGTGTAACTCTTACAACAACACCTAGCTCTCATTTAGACAATAAAAAAGGATCAATGATATGGACAATATAGATAAGGAGATTGTTTTAGCAAATATTCTTTTTTAAAAATTTATTTAATATATATGAGTATATTGTAGCTGTCTTCAGACACCCAGAAGAGGAATCAGATCTCATTACGGATGGTTGTGAGTCACCATGTGGTTGCTGGGATTTGAACACAGGACCTTCAGAAGAGCAGTCAGTGCTCTTAGCCATTGAGCCATCTCTCCACCCCCCGCAAATATTCTTTATAACATTCAAGAATATCATATATTCTGTTTTAAAACCCTCTGATTATTAATAACAGCAATAGAATTAGAAAAGGCCCTACGCACTAGTAAAACAAATAACAAATTTCTTGTGAGAAATATTTCTGTTGCTCAAGTGAAATATTCTGAGATTTGTAATTGCTCTTCAGGATTGGGTGAGAATGTACTTCTCTGTGTTTTCCTTCCACTATGTTTCTATCTTATTTTTTTTTACAAAACCATCTTTACTTATGAATACTTAAACACATATCATATGAGTACCTTAGACACTTGAAATTTCATTATGAATTTGGAGATTCTTAGAGCATTATGAATTTGGTCAATGTATATTTTCACAAGCTTCTACTTCCTCCCTGCACCAAATTGAAGCAATGTAGATTTCCTAATAAAGAATATCATTTCAGTTAACTCACACAAATGTCTTACTTGAGAATGCTGTTATTGATATTTGGTGTCCACATTAGCTGGCAAAAATATTCATATGTTCAACCATCACTTAGATGGCTGATGATGAAGGTTTCCTAGTAAAATGTTTCCATTTTCCTCTATTTTTTCAAAAAGAAGCATAATTTCTTTTTATGAACAATTTCACAATAATAAAAATTTGTATTATTTTCAGGGTATAGATTTACATGAATATCTATTATTGCATAAAATTGTCTTTCTGATATGACCAAATTCCTATTCAGAATTACATCTGCTTCTGAGAGTTTTGTCAGTGACTGATGATAGGTAGATAAGTACTATCTACTAGGGAAAAAGACTAATTATTAAGCAGCAATGTTTGAAATGACCATTTCCTACAAATGTCTAAATTGAATATTTTGTTGTCTTACGAGACATTTTTAAATTATTTCATTAGACATGCTAAGTTTTGTCTATTCAACCAAGAAAGTATGTAGTATAAATGTGAAATAAGTAATAACCAATAGATATCTTTATATGGGACCTTCTTTCCCTCCTTAGTATTCTCTTAGAACTGGCTATGTAGACTAAATTAGTCTTGAATTCATATACATGCCCTGGTTTCTACCTCTTAAGAGCTGCAGAGTAAGGTTTGTGCAACCATGACCTGCCTACATATGACATTCCATTAATCTCCTCAAATGATCTCAGAATTATTATATAAATGTACATTTGTTAGATGATGGATCAGATCCTGAAAAAGAAAACTCTGTATAACTTCCTAACTATCTAATGTCATACATAGGATAATAACAAAGCAGAAGTTGAACTCAGCTCAAGTTTCAAAGCTACTGTTCATTTGACTTTAGAAGAGGCATATAAGTTGCCAATAATATTTTATGAGTGTATTGAAAGATAGCTAGAGTCAATATTTGATATTTTTAATACACTTCATAGCAATTTCACTTGCTTCAGAAATAAACAATCATATTTAAAGCTGGGAATATATAATAGCTTATCACCATGATTATATAATTGGAATCATTTGCCAAAAAGTCATATTAAAAAACAAAGCACTTCTAAATGAATCCTATAGAAAACACAAAGCTTAACTGTCCTGTGCTGTGCTCTAGCTGGCTTTTTATATTATACCTCATAGCTTTTCAAGTTAAATATATCCATTTTGACCTCTATTTAAGTCTTTCTTGAAACTAACATTTTATTGGTTTTAACTATATTGATTTTTCAATTGAAGCTAGCATTCTATTCACATGAAAGTTCATTTGTTATGGCTTTCCATTTATAAGCCCCTGCATCTTGATTTAAAGTTATTTTCTTGTAGAAACTAAAGTTTGTAGGTCAATCCTGAAGAATGACTATAACCACAAATATAGCAGATGCCTCATAAAATTATCTTCTACTGCTCCTCCGTGACCTCTGTCAAGGAAATAACACTCAAACCTGCGTCAGCATGAGCAGCTGTGGATGCCGCTGTTAGATAGCCGTGACCTCTCCTCCCAAGGGTAGTGCCCAACCGGGAGGGAGCGATGATTTTCTCAGAGTCAATGTTATTAACGCCAACATAAATCAGAAAATGCTTTCTCAAATCTCAAAATTAGATGCCACAGTTTATAAAAAGAAGTTAACTTTCCTTTTTAATAAATCAACTCAAGTTCTATATAGACATTTATAGAAATGTTAATGAAAATAGGGTGAGGATTTCTCTATTTTCAAACTTAATTTATGATAAGATTGCAAATGGGCATGCAATTATGCATGTCTTTTGACAGGAGAAAACTAGAAATCATGGGGTTTGTTTCTCAATCAGAGATTTTTAGCAGAGCTCTCGGGGCAGAGGGCGATTTTTCTGAGCATTGCAGACGTTTTCATTAGCCTTCTCCATTAGCTGCATGGTACTGAACTTGACCAATTCAAATAATGAAGAAATGAAAGAGCACTTTTGTTGCATGATCAAAGTTATGCATTGTAGTTAGAAATGCATACTGTAGATTTTGCAGAGGGTACATAAGTGTTTTAAAATTTATAGATGTGTACGTGTGTGTGTGCATAAACTAAGCAAAAGCACACACATACATGTTGGTACACATTTACTTAAGTATATACAAGTATACTTTGAAATAGCCCAGTTTAACTGATTATGTAATCACTTCTTAGTTCTCAGCTGGCAGTTGTCATATTTTTTTTCAATTCTAGAAAGCTCTGAATAAGACACAAATTATATTCCATGCTAATTATCATTTGTTTTACATTTTACCTATGTCAAAATGCCATAATTTTCAATGGACTTAATAAATTAAATGAAGATAAAGTTGCTACTTATGTATTTGTTTATATACTTTTTTTATTGTTTTCAAAATTTTTTATTGGATATTTTCTTTATTTACATTTCAAATGTTATCCCCTTTCCAGGTTTTCTCACTGGAAATGCCCATCCCATTCCTTCGCCTCCTGCTTCTATGGAAGTGTTCCCCCAACCACCCACTCACTCCTACCTCCATACCCTAGCATTCCCCTACACTGGGGCATCAAGCCTTCTTAGGACCAAGGGCCTTTCCTGTCGAAGCCCAGCAAGGCCATCTTCTGCTACATATGCAGCTGGAGGTATAGGTCTTTTCCTGTGTACTCTTTGGTTGGTGGTTTTGTCCTTGGTGAGGGATCTTGTTGGTTGATATGGTTGTTCTTGCTATGGAACCCCTTTAGCTCCTTCAGTCCTTTCTCTAACTCCTCCATTGGGGGTAAAAATAGTTGTTTGTGTTTATTTTAAATTATGTTCTGATCAAGAAGAAAATTCCTGCTATATGAATGACAATAACGAAATTAAGTTCTGACATACTATCGATGTTGGTGTTTTAAAAGGAATAATCTGCTCAAATATACACAAATTATTTTATAAAACTATGAAATCTTAAATGTAATTTAATTCCAGTTAACCATAGGGTTTTTTTATTAATTGTACTTGAGTTGTAAAAAATATGGGAGAAGTGTACACACTTCAAATCACATCTTTAGATAAATCATATGGAGATACTATTTCACTATTTGATGTAGTTGAGGAAGGTAGTCAAGAAAAAGTTTACACTACTGGGTTGTGTAAATATTTTGATTTTTAATCATTTGACATTTTCCCTCTACACTTGTCAATCTCAAAAGGAAAAAGAAAAACTATCTACTCCAATACTCCCATTGTTTAATTAATCAATATTAGTAAATGACAATTGGTAGTCTACAAGTAAATTTCTATTTAATTCAGACAGACAGAAAAATATCAGGGAAGACATAAGGATGCTAAAAGAAAGCAGATAATTTAACGTAAATGAGTAGCGAAGTTCCTTTTTCAATGAAAATCTATACAATGTCATTCAGTGGACGTGTAGTGTGCAGAGACAAAAGAGGCGAGTAGAGGAGAGAACCAAGGCACAACGTGACCTTATAGTTCTTGGTAAGAGACCCAGATTTCATTCCTGATAAGATGAAGAACTCTTTCACCAACTGTGATAGAACTGTGACAGGAAATTGTTGGCTTTCATAAGAATCATTTATACTACTAGGGGAAAATAAATGAATAAAGGTTTAAAGGAGCACTGGAGGCTTTTGCAATAAGGAAGGTGAAGAAGCTAGTGTAGGAGAGGAGATGGAGGTGGGGAGAAGTCAGGTCCCAAATCTATTTGGAAGGTGGAACTGACATAATTTGCGATATATCGCATGTTGTCTAGAAGACAGCAGTGTCTTGGTAATATCTGCTTTCCCCAAAGGCCATTTATCTCCTAATATCTGCTATTCACTCAAAACGTTTACTGCCTGAACCCTGTGACTCATTTCAAGCAAAGTATTCTGGGGACAGAACCATGCTGAGTATAATCTGAAAATAAAACAAAATACACAGCCATTTTCTGTGTGTTTTATTCTTTTTTCCTAAAATAATACAGACCCAGCTTATGAGCCTTTCAGTACATATCTATGAATTTGAGAGTAACACCATTTCACTTTGGCATCTGTTTCATACATCTCTCTTCATAAACATCACCCATTACCTTTGGCATCTTCCATCTTTTAAGGAAATGACAGGAAGAGATACTCCAGTTTGTTCCTGGCTGACCACAATCTCTTCATGAAGAACACTTTCTACTTTTCCACGTAGTTGTCATATATTTAGTAAAGAATTGGTGTGTCTGGGAGATAAAATTGCTTGCTTTCACGAATGAGTACCTGAGCTACAAACCCAGATGCCCAGACTGACAATTTATAATACCAAAACTCCTGCATGAAGGAAGGAAGTAGTGTCAGGAAAATTACTAAGAAATTTTGGACCAGCTAACCTGTATGCAAATGGGAAAAATATCCAAGAGTCTGTGTCTGAAATAAGGTAGAAAGTAAAGATGAATGACAAGGTTGTTTTCTAGTCTACTATTGACTTCTGTGGAACATATATGGGTACATATTCATAAGAATTCACACACACACACACACTAGAGTAAGGGAGAACATATCATGTAACTAAGACCTACTTTTGTTCACTTTTCATTACAGAAGAATCCCATAGGCTCTAATTTACCCTTCTTTAAAAAGGAGAAACTGGATTTTGCCTAATAAATTTGCTGTGGATCACAAATGAAGTAATAATTTATCCAAGGTCCACATATTTCTAAACTGGCTTCAAGTCAAGACTCTTGGATTTTCAGATTATGTTGCCTTTACAATTATCCTATATCCTTATAGTTCCCACAAATACAAGCGTGGAGACTCTACATTATTTGAATACCTACAGCTAGACTATTCTTTAACAGATAAAAAACAAACAAAATGAAAGTATAAAGAAACATACATGAACTAATCTAAAACAGATGTGGGCAAACTATTCAAATTAACAATGCTGTAGCCTTTTGCATGTTTGTAATGCTTATTATATAATTGATTTGCAAAGAAATATAAGAAAAATATGAAGTAAGGGAAAATGGGAAATAGACAGAAGGAAAATAAAGACTTAAGTTTTAATGACCATGCCTTTGATGTTTCAAAGAAAAGGAGTATATTTAGACCTCTAAGAAACCAAACCAAAAATTGCTTCAATCCTCTCTATCATTCTCTCTATGTCAAGGATTTTTTTCTTTCTGCCATAACAATTATGATTCTATTTTCTCAAAATGTTGTATTTCTCTTTGAAATGGCCACAGGTGCATTAGCAGACCTTTACAAATGCTTTGGTTTATGTGGTCTCAGAGTGAACCATAAATCCTGAATTAAATTTCCTAGAGGTAATGTTCACTGTCCAAAGATTGAGATACAAAAATAACCATGGCACTGTAGAATATTATCAACTTCTAGACCCCACATGACTTCAAGTGGCTACTCCAAGTTTCCAAGAATTTAGTTTGAAGGTAAGAGAAAACAAAACTCAACTCTAAGGTGATGTTGGAAACCAACTATTTTCACTAGGCAAGATTTCAAAAGGAATTGATACTGTTACACACATATGCACACATGCAGCTTCTCATTCAGGCTGGCTTTAAATATAGAAACATATTTACAAACATATTTAAATAAAGAAACATGAGTTTAGAAACATATGCTTCTCACTAATTTCCCCTTTTGCCCATACAGAGATTACTAAAGATGATAGGATGACTCTCCTGTTGTCTCTTGCCTCTTTCAGCATATCTTCAGGGGCAAAGCTAACTATGACCAAGTGGGAATGGAACGCACACTCATATGGACACACATACATAAATTTAGCATCCAGCTGAAAGGGCTCTCAGACAAAGCAATTAAAGTACCTTGAAGATCAGAGTATGCATTCTACAGATGTGAACAGAGAGGCAAGCTACTGCATCCAGCATGTTAATGACATCCACATAAACAGGGACAAAGCATTATGGGTATACAGCTGGATGAGTGAAATAAACGTAACTTGTCTGGTTGAGTGATCTCTGTCAGGAAGCAGTCTTTTAGACATAAGTACCCAGGGAGAGAAGTTTTGATGATCTTCTCTGTATACACTTTCAACCGTCACAGTAGGATTAGGGCACACATTGCCATGGTTCTAAGCCTCGTCAAAGGGTGGTGAACCTTTCTGTTCCTCTGTTCATCTGAGATCCTCCAGTCTTTGACATGATCATGCCCATGCACCAGTTCATTCAGACTTCACTCCTTCAGATCATTACATTCTTTGTGTTATTGACCTGTTCTGTATGGTGAGGAATTTTATAAATACCACACTTACATTTGGATGCTGGAGTTAACCTATAGCATCATCCATATGGCTTTATTCATAATACCGTGGTTTCTTTATATCTAAGAAAATTTATGAATTATAGGTTGCTAATTGTTTGCTTCTCAAACCTGGATCATTCAGTCTTCTCTACTTTACTTTAAACCAGTCCAGATATAAACTCAGAAATGTAGAAAACTGATGTTTAGACGTTTCTTTTTTAATGAATCAATTTATTTATATCTCAAATGCTGCCCAAACTCTGGATTTCCCTCACATATTTCCTACCCCATACCCCTTACCCTTGAAGAAGTTATCTCACCCCTGGGTATACCACCCACCCCCAACCTGGTGCACTAAATCTCTGCAGGATTAAGTATATTCTGTCCCACTGAGGCCACACAAGGTAGGCCTCATATATATATAGGAGGCTCAGAGGGTTTAGTTGATACTGTTGGTCTTCCTGCAACTCTTCCATAAGGGTCCTAGAACCCCATCTAATATTTGACTGTGCATATGAGCATCAGTTTCAGTCCTCCCTGAGGACAGTTATGCTTGGCACCTGTCTGTAAGTATACAGAGTGTCATTAATATTGTCAAAGATCAGTAACAATGACATGAGTCTCTTGTTGGGTCTCTTCACTGGTCAGCTATTCATTCAGTCTCTGCTCCATCTTTTAGCCTGCATTTTTTTAGACAGGACCAATTTTGGGTCTTGTAGGTAGGTTGATGTTCCAGGGTTTTGTTTTATTTTGTTGTTGTTTTTTGTTGTTTGTTTGTTTTTTTTGTTTTTTTTTTTTTCCCCGCTGAGAGTCTTCTCTGGCTACTGGAAGTGGTTTCTTCAGGTTACATATTCCCATTGTTGGGAATTTCAGCTAAGTTTACTTGAATTGACTCCTGGGATCCTTCTGCATCCCACGACTCTAGAACTTCCTAGAGATTCCCTTCATCCCCAACCCCTGGCAGCTGCATTTTCCCAATCATTTACCTTGTCCTCTGGGCCTCACTCCCCTCTCTAGGTTTATGAGATCCTGACTCCCTATTTCCCTCAAGTTCCCCTACCCATTCTCTTATCCACCCAAGCTTCTCCCTCCCTCTGCCTCCCATGACTATTTTGTTCCCCCTTCTAAGTGGACACAAGGAACCACTATCCCTGACCTCAAGTTTACTACAGAGCAGCAGTGATTAAACAATAACAAACCCAACAACAACAACATGGCATTGGTACAGAAACATACAGTCTGTTCAATGGAATAGAATCAAAGACCCATGAGTTAATCCACGCATCTATGGACCCTTGATTTTTGACAAAAATGACACAACCATGGACTAGAAAATAGAAAGCATCTTTAACACTTGACAGTTGGCATGGATACCTATCTTTACGTCTAAATATGTATTTTTCTGAAGAATGGCTTCTCAAATCATTTTAATTTTCTTATTACTGTGAAAAATGTATTTGAAACTATATAAGAAAGTAATCTTTATATTTGATTTATGAATGTCAAGGGTACCATGCCTCATGACAAGGATGGAATGATACAGTGAAGAGTTTTCAGTTCATAGAGGCAGGGTCATACAATGAAATGCAGATAACTGGTGCACCAGAAGCAGACTGGGAGCACACAGCTTGCTCCAGCAGCACAGAGCTTAGGTTCCAGTCCTGAGACCTCTGTAGGAGCCTTCAGATCACCACTTCAGGATCCAGAACAGCCTGGGCTGCAACGCCACATCTCCAGGTCCTGCAAGAGGCAAGAGGGGCATCCTGGAGGCCGGCTGGGAGGAGTCAGTGTGCTCTGGTGAGTCCAGAAGGCCCCAGCAGGAGCCTTCAGGTGGCTGCTTAGGGATCTGAACAGCCTGGGCCACAGTACCCTGTCTCCAGGCAGTGCAGGAGGTCAGCTGTGCACCAGAGGCCACCTGGGAAGAGGCAGCTTGCACTGGTGAGTCCAGCATTGACAAGATCAACTAACACCAGTGAGAACTAGATGGCAAAAGGCAAATGCAGGAATGTCACTAACAGAAATCAAGGCAATATGGCAGTATCTGAACCCAATTCTCCTTTAAGAGCATGTCCTGAATACCCCATCACACCAGTAAAACAAGATTTGGATTTAAAATCACTGGTCATGATGCTGGTACAGGAACACATGAAGGACATACTTAAAGAAATTCAGGAGAAAATGGATCAAAAGCTAGAAGCCTTTACAAGGGAAGCACAAAAATCATTGAAAGAAATTCAGGAGAATACAAAAGTCAATAAGGAGGAAACACAAAAATCACTTAAAGAAATACAGGAGAACTTTGGTCAACAGACTGAGGTCATGAAAGAGGAAACACAAAAATCTCTTAAAGAATTACAGGAAAGCACAAACAAGCAAGTGAAGGAGCTAAACAAAACCATCCAGGATCTAAAATCAGAAGTAGAAACAACTAAGAAAACTCAAAGGGAGACAACTTTGGAGATAGAAAACCTTGGGAAGAAATCAGGGAACATAGATGCAAATATCAAAAACAGAATATAAGAGATAGAAGAAAGAATCTCAGATGCTGAAGATACCATAGAAACCATGGACTCAACAGTTAAAGAAAATGCAAAATGTAAAAAGCTTGTAACCCCAAATATCCAGGAAATCCAGGACACAATGAAAAGACCAAACCTAAGCTTTATAGGCATAGATGAGAGTGAAGATTTACAACTTAAAGGGCCAGCAAATATCTTCAATAAAATTATGGAAGAAAACTTCCCTAACCTAAAGAGAGAGATGCCCATGAATATACAAGAAGCCTACAGGGCTCCAAACAGACTGGACTAAAACAGAAATACCCCCCCCCCCGTCACATAATAATCAAAACACCAAATGTACTAAACAAAGAAAGGATACTAAAGACAGTAAGAGAAAAAGGCCAAGTAACATATAAAGGAAGACCTATCAGAATCCCAGCAGAATTTTCACCTGAGACTATGAAACCTAGAAGATCCTGGGCAGATCTCATGCAGACTCTACGAGAACACAAATGCCAGCCAAAACTACTATACCCAGCAAAACTCTTAATCACCATAGATGGAGAAACTAAGATATTCCATGACAAAACCAAGTTTACCCAATATCTATCCACAAACCCAGCCCTACAAAGGAAAATAGGAGGAAAACACCAATACAAGGAGGGAAGCTTCACCCTGGAAAAAGCAAGATAGTAACATTCTCTCATCAAACCAAAAGAAGTTAACCAATCAAAATTTTAAAATAACATAAAATATGACAGGAAGTAAGAATCACTATTCCTTAATATCTCTTAACATCAATGGACTCAATGCCCCAATAAAAAGACATTGACTAACCGACCAGATATGTTAACAGGTTCCTACATATTGCTGCATACAGGAAACACACCTCAGGGTCAAAGACAAAAACCACCTTTGAGTAAAAGGCTGTAAGACAATTTTACAAGCAAATGGTCTCAGGAAACAAGCTGGAGTAGCCATTCTAATATCAGATAAAATTGACTTTCAACCCAAAGTCATCAAAAGAGACTCTGAGGGACACTTCTTGCTGGTCAAAGGAAAAATACAACAAGAAGAACTCTCAATCCTGAACATCTATGCTCCAAATGCACGGGCACCCTCATTCATAAAAGAAACATTATTAAAGCTCAAAGCACACATTGCACCTAACACAAAAATTGTGGGTGACTTCAACACTGCACTTTCCTCAATGGACTGATCAGGAAAACAGAAACTGAACAGGGACAAAATGAAACTAATTGAAGCTTTGGACGAATTAGATTTAACAGATATATGTAGAACACTGTATCCTAAAGCAAAAGAATATACCTTTTTCTCAGCACCTCATGGTACCTTCTCCAAAATCGACCATATAATTGGTCACAAGACAGACCTCAACAAATATAAGAAGACTGAACTAGTCCCATGCCTCCTATCAGATCAATATGGAGTAAAAGTGGTCTTCAATAGCAACAAAAACAACAGAAAACCCACATACACGTGGAAACTGAACAATATTCTACTCAATGATTCCTTGGTCAAGGAAGAAATAAAGAAAGAAATTAAAGACTTTTTAGAACACAATGAAAATGAAGACACAACATACCCAAATCTATGGGACACAATGAAAGCAGTGCTAAGAGGAAAACTCATAGCCCTAAGTGCCTCCAAAAAGTAAATGGAGAGAGCATACATTACCAGCTTAATGACATACCTGAAAGCCCTGGAACAAAAAGAAGCTATTTCACCCAGGAGGAGTAGAAGGCAGGAAATCATCAAACTCAGGGCCGAAATCAATCAAGTAGAAACAAAGAGAACCATACAAAGAATCAACAAAACCAGGAGCTGGTTCTTTGGGAAAATCAACAAGATAGATAAACCCTTAGCCAGACTGACCAAAGGGCACAGAGAAAGTATCCAAATTTTACGGGACTTTCGGGGAGTGGGGGGCTAGAAAAGGGGAAATCATTTGAAATGTAAATAAATTATATCAAATAAAAAAATTAAAAAAAAAAAGAAATGAAAAGGGAGATATAACAACGGAAACTGAGGAAATCCAAAAAATCATCAGATCCTACTACAAGAGCCTGTACTCAACACAACTGGAGAATCTGGAGGAAATGGACAACTTCCTTGACAGATACCAAATACCAAAATTAAATCAGGACCAACTAGACCATCTAAACAGTCCCATAATGCCTAAAGAAATAGAAGGGCACAGAGGCAGTATCCAGATTAACAAACGTAGAAATGAAAAGGGAGATATAACAACAGAAACTGAGGAAATTAAAAAAAAACATTAGATCCAACTACAAAAGCCTATACTCCACACAACTGAAGAATCTGGAGGAAATGGACAGTTTCTTAGACAGATATCCGACAACAAAACTAAATCAGGATCAAATAGATCAACTAAACAGTCCCATAACACCTGATTAATAAAAAGGGTCATAGAAAGTCTCCCAACCAAAAAAAGCACGGGACCAGATGGCTTCAGTGCAGAATTCTATCAGACCTTCATTGAAGACCTAACACCAATACTCTTCAAACTATTCCACAAAATAGAAACAGAAGGACCTCTACCCAACTCGTTCTATGAAGCCACAATTACGCCGATACCAAAACCACACAAAGATCCAACAAAGAAAGAGAACCTCAGGCCAATTTCTCTTATGAATATTGATGCAAAAATACTTAATAAAATTCTTGCCAACCGAATCCAAGAACACATCAAAACGATCATCTACCATGATCAAGTAGCCTTCATTCCAGGCATGCAGGGATGGTTCAATATAAGAAAATCCATCAATGCTATCCACTATATAAACAAACTCAAAGAAAAAAACATGATCATGTCATTAGATGCAGAAAAAGCTTTTGACAAAATTCAGCATCCTTTCATGCTAAAAGTCTTGGAAAGAAGAGGAATTCAAGGCCCATACCTAAACATCCTTAAAGTAATATACAGCAAACCAGTAGCCAACATCAAACTAAATGGAGAGAAACTTGAAGCAATCCCACTAAAATCAGGGACTAGACAAGGCTGTCCTCTCTCTCCATATCTTTCCAATATAGTACTTGAATTTCTAGCTAGAGCAATTAGACACCATAAGGAGGTCAAGGGGATACAAATTGGAAAGGAAGAAGACAAATTATCACTATTTGCAGATGAGATGATAGTCTACTTTAGTGATCCGAAAACCTCCACCAGAGAACTCCTACAGCTGACAAACCACTTCAGCAAATTGGCTGGTTATAAAATCAACTCAAGCAAATCAGTTGCCTTCTTATACTCAAAGGATAAGCAGGCTGGAAAGAAGTTAGGGAAATGACACCCTTCACAATAGCCACAAGTAATATAAAGTATCTTGGTGTGACTCTAACCACACAAGTGAAAGATCTATATGACAAGAACTTCAGGTCTCTGAAGAAGGAAATTGAAGAAGATCTCAGAAAATGGAAAAAATCTGCCATGCTTGTGGATTGGCAGGATTAATATAGTTAAAATGGCCATGTTGCCAAAAGAAATCTACAGATTCAATGCAATCCCCATCAAAATCCCAACTCAGTTCTTCACAGAGTTAGAAAAAGCAATTCTCAAATTCATCTGGAATAACAAAAAACCCAGGATAGCCAAAACTATTCTCAACAAAAGAAATTCTGGGGGAATCAGTATCTCTGACTTCAAGCAATACTACAGAGCAATAGTGTTAAAAACTGCATGGTATTGGCACAGTGACAGACAAGTGGACCAATGGAATAGAATTGAAGATCCAGAAATGAACCCACACACCTATGGTCACTTGATCTTCGACAAAGGAGCCAAAAACATCCAATGGAAAAAAGATAGCCTTTTCAACAAATGGTGCTGCTTCAATTGGAGGTCAGCATGCATAAGAATGCGAATTCATCCATTCTTATCTCCATGTACTAAACATCACTCCAAGTGGATCAAGGACCTTCATGTAAAACCACACACACTGAAATTAATAGAAAAGAAACTGGGGAAGACCCTAGAGGACATGGTCATGGGGGGAAAGTTCCTGAACAGATCATCAATAGCTTATGCTCTAAGAACAAGAATTGACAAATGGGACCTCATAAAATTACAAAGTTTCTGTAAGGCAAAGGACACTATTAAAAGGACAAAATGGCAACCATCAAATTGGGAAAGGATATTCACCAACCCTACATCTGATAGATGGCTAATATCCAATATATACAAAGAACCCAAGAAGTTAGACCCCAGGGAACCAAATAACCCTATTAAAAAATGGAGTACAGATTTTAACAAAGAATTTTCACCTGAAGAAATTCGGATGGCCGAGAGGCACCTTAAGAAGTGCTCAACATCATTAGTCATTAGGGAAATGCAAATCAAAACAACCCTGAGATTTCACCTTAAACCAGTCAGAATGGCTAAGGTCAAAAACTCAGGAGACAAAAGGTGTTGGCGAGGATGTGAAGAAAGAGGAACACTCCTCCACTGCTGGTGGCGCTGTTGATGGTACAACCACTTTGGAAATCAGTCTGGTGGTTCCTCAGAAAACTGGACATGACACTTCCAGAGGACCCTGCTATACCTCTCCTGGGCATATACCCAAAGGATTCCCCAGCATGCAATAAAGACACATGAACCATTATGTTCATAGCAGCCTTATTTATAATAGCCAGAAGCTGGAAAGAACCCAGATGCCCCTCAAAGGAGGAATGGATACAGAAAATGTGGTATATTTACACAATGGAATACTACTCAGCAATTAGAAACAATGAGTTCACAAATTTTTAGGCAAATGGTTTGATCTGGAAAATATCATCCTAAGTGAGGTAACCCAGTCACAAAAGAATACACATGGAATGCAATCTCTGATAAGTGGATATTAATTAGCCCAGAAGCCCTGAATACCCATGACACAAATCGCATAACAAATGATTCCCATCAAGAAGTAGGGAGAAGGTCCTGATCCTGGAAAGGATTGATCTAGCATTGGAGGGGAATATAAGGACAGAGAAGAAAGGGAGGGAGGTGATTGGAGAATGGATGGAGAGAAGAAGGTTTATGGGACATATGGGGAGGGGGGATCTGGGAAAGGGGAAATCATTTTGAATGTAAACCAAGAATATAGAAAATAAAAATATTTTAAAAAATATATATCCACACAAAAAAATAAAAAAATAAAATAAATTAAAATATCAAAAAAAAAAGAGAGAAAGAAATGTAAATAACTACTCACATATCATTTGGATCAGGAAGGAGAAAGATAGCCAAGGTTATACTTCTCCAGTTATCTCTAAAAATTATCATAGCTATTTTTTAATGTAAATACCTAACACTTTTGATCTGTATCTACACATAGTGACAAGATTTGACAGAGTATTGAGTCCCTTTTTGCATGAGATTTAGTCTCAATCAACCCTAAGCACAAGGTGTTATTTATTCTATGTTCCTAGAGAGTGATGTATAGTTAATATTCTCATTAATCTAATTATGTATAATCATGAATGTAGTCTATAAAGTGAAAGATATACCATGAGCATTGTGAAGAGAGACCACATTTAAAATCTGTACTGTGTCCTATACAGCACACAGATGCAATTTTTTTTCCAAAAGATTGCTATGAAAGTCTCTCATTGTTATGTTTAGTTGTCTTGGTATATACTTTACACTTAGTTTAAAACCAACTACTTTTTTTTATTAGTTTTACCATTTTACAATCCAGATGTTGTCCCCTCCCAGTTACCCTTCCCACAGTTCCTCATCTCATTTCTCCTTTCCATGTCTCCAAGAGGATGCTCCCTGTGGTGATCTGATATGGTGTGTTGCATAATTTGATTTTCTGGTATCTGTTGAGGCTTGTTTTGAGACTGATTATATAGTCAATTTTGGAAAAGGTACCATGAAGTGCTTAGAAAAAGGTACACTCTTTTGTTTTAGGGTGAAATATTTTGTGTATATCTCCTAATTCCATTTGGTTTATAATCTCTGTTAGTTTGACTATATCTATGCTTAGTTTCTGTTTCAATGATCTATCCATTGCTAAGAGTGAGGTGTAGAAATCTCCCACAATTATTGAGTGGGATTCAATGTGCGTTTTGAATTTTAGTAAAGTTTCTTTTATTACTGTGGTTATCCCTACATTTGGGGCACAGATGTTCAGAATTAAGCTTTTTCTTTTTGTGGAGTTTTCCTTTGATGAATATAAAGTGTCATTCCCTATTTCCCTTGATAACTCTTGGTTGAAAGTTTATTTTATTGGATATTACAATAACAACTCATGCTTATTTCTTGGGGCCATTTGATTAGAAGTATTTTTCCTGCCTTTTATTCTACAATAGTGTCTCCCTTTGTTATTGATATGTGTTTCTGTTATAGAGAAAAATGCTGGGTCCTGATTACATACCCAATCTGTTAGCTTATGTGTTTTTATTAAGGAATTGAGTCTGTTGATATTGAGAGATGCTATAGACAGATGACTATTAGTTCCTGTTATGTTTGCTTTTGTAACCTTTTGCTTTTGTTGTAAGATGATTAATTTCTGTTTTTCCCCCATTTGGTGTAGGAATCCTCCTTGTTTTGGAGTTTTCCCTCTAGAATCCTCTGTAGGACTGTATTGGTAGGTAGTTATTGATTAAATTTGGTTTTGTCAGAGAATATTTTGTTTTCTCCATCTATGAAGACTCTTACAGTGTGTGGTAGCCTGGGTTAGCATTTGTGTTCTCTTAGAGTCTGCATGACTTCTGTCGAGGCCCTTCTGGCTTTTAGGATCTCTGTTGAGAAATCTGGTAATTCTGATAGGTCTGCCTTTATATGTTATTTGGCCTCTTTCTCTTATAGTTTTAATATTCTTTCTTTCTCCTGTGCATTTAGCATTTTGATTATTATGTGACTAGAGGATTTACTTTTCTAGACAAATCTATTTGGTGTTCTAAATGCATCTTGCAAATTTATGGCCATCTTTTTCTTTAGGTTGGGGAAGTTTTCTTCTGTGATTTTGTTGAAGACATTTTCAGGTCCTTTCACCTGAGAATGTCTGCTCTCTTCTATTAGGTTTGGTCTTTCCATTGTGTCATGGATTTCCTGGATATTTTGGGTTTTGAATTTTTCTGCTTTGAATTTCCTTTGACTATTGTGTTGATATCTTCTAAGGTATCTTCTATGCCAAGGTTCTCTCATCTATCTCTTGCATTCTGTTGTTGATCTGTAGCTCCTAACCTCTTTTATAGGTATTTCATTTCTAGGTTTTCTTCAATTTAAGTTTTCTTTACTATTTCTACTTTCATTTTTAGGTCTTGGACCATTTTTTTAATTCCATCTCCTCTTTGATTGCTTTTCCTGTATTTCTTTAAGGGATTTATTATTTACTCTTTAAGGGCTTTTACCTGTTTATATGTCTGTTTTCCTGTATTTCTTTCAATGAGTTAGAATGTCTTCCTTAAAGACATTCTAACTATTATCTTCATTAGATTGGATTTTAGGTCAGTATCATAGTTTTCAGGTATTGGAGTATCCAGAGCTTGCTGTGTTCAGTGAACTGGGTTCCCATGGTGCCAAAATATATTGGCTTCTGTTGCTTATGGTCTTCTGCTTGCCTTTTAACATCTGGTTAGTTTTGTTGTTAACTGGCCTTGGTGTCTCTGTTTGGAGTCTGCCTTCTATGTCCCTGAGTTGCTTCAAGTCACCTGAGAGATCTCAGTCCTGGCTTCAGCAGATTTCCTAAGGGACCTTCAGACAGTGAGGTATTCAGAAGGACAGATATGCTGATTATCTATCCTGATGGAAGGCAGAGGTTGGAAGGAAGCTAGAGATAGAGTGGAGGAGAGGAGTCCTGAGTCTGCTGTTCTTATTGGGGGTCTGCTGAGGTGATCTAGCAGGTCTTTTACCTCTGGGATCTGTCCTGAGTACAGCAGAACTCCTGGGAGGCCTTCAGGCTGTGGGGGTCTAAGAAGGCTAATGCATTTCTTTTCAAAAGACTGAGATTACAGTATGCATACATTAAATATTAAGAGTATACAACATGGAATATGTTCATAGTTTTAACATACTGTACAGATTTTAAATATCTTACTCAGACTCTTATTAATTTATATGTTTGTGGGTTTTAGTAGCCTTTTCAATAAAGTAGCCTAAACTAGATGTCTAATTTTATATGGTTTAAAAATATAAAAATATGTCTAAGAATGAAAAAGGAAAAGTGGTCCAGTGACAGACCTAAATTGGGATCCAGTTCAAGGGGAGGCCCCAAGTCCTGAAACTATGACTGATGCTATGGTGTACTATCAGGAGCCTAGCATGACTGTCCTCTAAAAGGCCCAACAAAAAGGTGAAAGAGTCAGATGCAGATATTTATAGTCAACCAATGGGCAGAATCTGGTGACCCCTGTTATTGAATTAGGGAAAAACTGGAAGAACCTGAGGAGGAGGAGGGTGACCCTATAGGAAGATCATTAATCTCAACTGACCTGAACCCCCATAATTGCTCAGACACTGAGCCGCCAACCAGGCAGCATACGCCACCTGATATGAGGTCCCAAACACATACCCTGCAGAGGAATGCTGTGTCTTGACTCAGTGAGAGAAGCTTAACCTAACTTTAAAGAAACTAGAGGCCCTAGGGAGTAGGGAGGTATGGTGGAGTCAGGGTAGGGGTATGGAGTCATCCTCTTGTACACAGAGGTGGGTCAAAACGAGGTACTGGATGTGGAACAATCAGAGGGTGGACCAGGACAGGGATAAACTTTCTGTTGTAAAAAAGATTAAAGAATAATTTTAAAAATTGAAAAGCTGAAAATGAAGTTACTGTATAGCAAAGTAATGGGAAGCATTAGAAAAATAAATTACCCCCATGTAGGAGAATGCTGCGTGTCAGTGCATGGAAGTTGGAGTGAGTTGGTGGATGGGGGCAGGGGGGAGGGATAGGGATTTTCTTGGGAATGGGAACCAGAAATGTGATAGCATTTGAAATGTAAATAAAGAAAATATACAGTTAAAAGAAAATCTATTCTGCCTAGGGTGAATATGTAAAGATTAGTCTTATTTTATCTTCTGCTTAACCAGTGTTTCCAATTAGGAGATCTTTTTGGTTGGTCATATGTAGAATTAACTTGACTCAAAAGTACTGGCTGTTTACAAATGTCATAAAATGGAGCATTCCAGAGTGAATGTTAAGGATGGGTAAAGGGGCATTGTTGACATGAACACAGCCATGTCAAGAACACCTATACCTAAGTAACATGGAAATATCAAGGACCTTCCCTGGTGCAGCTCATTTGAGTGGCTAGGTCTTTCTCTGGTCTAAGTACAGGTGACAATGTGGAAAGAAAATCTCAACCATAACCTCCTCCTACTGTGTAACTGCAGTTTAAGGTCATGTTCCTACAGGGACTCCCTGAAGAGATTATAAATGTTATTTTCAACTTGACCACATCTGGGAATAAATAAAATCCAAATATGGAGAGCCTAACAAAGAGGGATTTCTGTTAAATTTCAAGTAGAAAGTCTCACTTCTAATCCATATTTTTGAGGAAAGCACAACTTTATAAAATTTGATCTGGGAAAATCCAAGTGAAATCTAGACCACGCCTCTGGAAACTCTATATAATAAGATAGAATGAGGAAGCTTTCCTCTTTGCCTGGTTTCTTTTTCCTTCCTAGAAAGTCCACTCCCTCACTGGTATTCAAACCTACTTCTTTGTGATTTCAGCATGTACTGAAGACCAACTGATTCATCCAATCCTGCAGACTGGGCAACTACTATAATCTTGGACTTTCCTTTCACAACTATCATTGCTACATTAGCTGGTGTTTAGCCTGGAAATCATTCTAATAAATTCCCTATCTATAAGTATAAAGTCATCCCATAAATTCTGCTCATCAAGAAAACCCTGACTAATAGAATCCAAGCTTCCTTGTTCAACTGTATATAATAAAAGTCCTAGGCTTCAAGGTTACTGGTAAATTTCCATCTGATACCATGGACTGCTCACTCCAAAACATCTTTCTGTACCTATGTCTGTTTCTTCATTCTTTAATTATTTCAATCCTAAAGTCAGGCCAGCTATATCCCTTCTGCTCTTTCTCCTGCTTATTATCTGTATCTAAATATTCTCAGCAGTGACTAAAAATTCATGGACCTGTTCTCTAAGAGGACAATTTTTCTATTTTTCCCACTGTCAGTATTCCCCAAATGCCTGTAGTTTGTTGAGTAGTAGTTGTTCTGAAGTTAAGCCTAGAAAGATTTTTCCCTTCTTTATTAGTCAAGGTTCTCTAAAGGAATGTTATTGAAAGAATGAATCTATATGTATAGATAATTACAGGCAATGATCCAGTTAGTTCAGAAATTGCTGTCTACCAAAGGATATTCCAATAATCCAATAGTTGTTTAGTCCATGAAGCTGGATGTCTCATTGATCTTCAGGATATGCCAGAATTCCAAAGCATATGCTTTAAGGCTGCAGAAGAAATATACTTGCCAGAAAGAGCAAAAGTTGCCTTGCCAATAAGAGCAAACAGGCAAAGAGAGCAACCTTCTTCCAAAGCCACACCTATAAGGCCCACTCATACAATGCCATCCTTCTTAATTTTTATAATCTTTCAAGCAGTTCCACTCCCTGATGGCCACACAGTTGAGTATGTGAGCAGATGTGACCCATTCTTATTCAAACCACAAAAATTTTCTTCTTAGCATATCTATTAATGTCAGCATAGTTCAGATCTTCCTTAGGTAGTCATATTGATAAAATTACATTTGTGTAACCTTTTTGACATTAGAGGACACAATCTCATAGCCAATTTCATGGTTTTCTGGCTCATGCAATCTGTCCAACCCTACGTTTGCAATTAACTCTGAGCCTTGGATGCAGGAATGGTGTTAAAGATACATCCATTGGGACTTGGCACCATATGATCTCTTGTTCTCAGCATTTAATCAGTTCTAGTTGTCTGTAATGGTCTCCATCTGCTTCAGACAGAAGTTCATTTAATGAGAACCACACTTTTCTTTGAGTACAAAGATAAATGTTTAGATTCTACTTATGAAGGCTAGCTTGTCTAGTCTCAATGAAAGATGCACCTAGTTGTACTTGTTGGCATAAATATTTTAAAGCCTACTTTTAATAAAGGTTCTCAAATTATTGGAACTCCCTTCTAGCCCACAGTCCAAACGTATTAGAGAAAAGATGGTAAAAAGGATAAGGAGATGTGGGCCTGTTTAGAAGTAGTTCTTGAGGCACTTTCATTCTCCATTTGTTAGGGCACCAGCAGTCCAGTTCAGTAGTGTCAGAATACCTAACCTGAATCAGGAGCAGTGGCAGTCTAGCACAAACCATCAGGCCTCAGCAGAAGACACCTAGATTGACCAGGACCAACCAGGATTCCAAGAGAAGATTTCTGCCATGTCTTTCTCAAGGAAGCAAAAATCAGCTAAGATAGAAGACCAAGAAAGCATTGAATAGCTAGTTATATAAGCATGTTATCACTGTCCTTTGAATCTTATTTATACTCTCTATAAACATTATTTGTCCTCCCACAGGTCTTGCCTTAGCACAATGCCTCATTAGTCTATATCAGTAAAACACCACTTATGTCTGCAACACCTGACATATTTAGAATCTTCCACTTCACTAACTGATTTTTAGTAACCTGATATGTTACCTTGATATATCAAGACTGGTTGATATCCATGGGAGGCCTCCACATTTACGAGAAAAAGGGTAAAAGGGGTGGATGTGGATGTGGGGTAAGGGAAGGGAAGAGGAAGGAACTGGGAAGAGAAGGGGAGAAGCTGTGATTAGGATATAAAATAAACAAATAATTTAAAAATATATTTAAAAAGAATGCAATTATGAATTATTCTAATTTAGTAAATAGTATTTGCTGGTTCTTTTCAAAATCCCGTGATTTCAATAGCACCAGGTTTTTAGTTAGGTTTTATTGAACTTCACATGCTTTCCTTGTTGAGCATGTCTTAAGTTCTATCAGCAAGGTATTGGTTAGAGACATCTTGGTGACTGACTGGGTGGAATACTAATATTGCAGCCTTAGGGAGGTCACAACATGCTGGTTGTGTGCATGGCTCATTGCTTAGTGGGGAGGTTTTCTGTTCAAATCTAAATCAGATAGTTTGGAACCTGTATCCAAAATATGAGGTATCTTCAGCAACATGACTTTCTACATCTGGAAAGGAGCCAAGGACAATAACAATAATCTGTAATATGCTGTGAGCCTCTCAGACAACTCTGACCAATAACTATACCAGGCAGCTATATGTTCTTAAGCTCTATATTAAAGGATGATGGTGTGAGGACCATTGTTTGTGCATTGTTAATTGATGGGGAAATTTTTATTTAAACCATATCTCTATGTGTATTCATGGACTTATTAGTAGTCCATGTAACTTTAGGTATAGATGTGGTATTTTGAATAAGAATGGCTTTATGGTTTTTTTTTTTCTTTTTAGGTTTAGGCAGTAGCACTATTTGAAAAGAAGAGGAGATGTAGGCTTGCTGAAGTTGGTGTGGTCTTCCTGGAAAAAGTGTGGTACTGGGATTTGGTTTTGGAGTTTCATAAGTCAAAGACAGGCCCAGTGCCTCTTTCTCTCTTCCAGCTGCCTACAATCCAGATGTAGAACTCTCAGCTCCTGATCCAGAAGTAGCTGTCTGTCACCATATTCCCTTTCTTGCTAATAATAGACTGTACCTCTGAAACTCTAAGCGATCTCCAATTAAATGCTTTCTTTTATAGGAATTGCTGTGGTCATGTTGTCTTTGGAATAAGACAATAGAAAGCAATACCATTCTTCATGATATTTTTGAACATTCTTACCACTATTATAACCTCTACTTTCCTTCTATATATTTCTCCTTCTTTCTTCCCTATCTAAAGCAACATCTCTATCTTTCCCATTTTCCCTTTCAAATCACTCGTGATCAATATATGTGTCTTTATTGCTCCCTAAAATAAGTCCCCTTTGTGTTTATGCATTTACTCCAGGTTACATACTCCTGACTAGCTTGGGACTAGGAATTACAGATGAGATGTGACCAAGCCTGCTCAGTCAGTCAACAGGTTCTCCAGCGCAGGAGTAAGCATTGAAAAGAAAGAGACAATTAGACAAAACTGCAGTATGACCCAAGTAAATTCTGATACTGGAAGGTGGGTTTAATAATTCTCAATCCATTTTTATACCAATTTAATTACATGCAGGAATTAAGGTCAATAGTAGTACAGTGAAGAATAATCAAGACAGTAAATACAAAATTGTCAAGGCAGACAGTAAAGTCTTATATCACTTCAGTGACAGTTGTTTCCAAGGGTGTGTAAGGATGACCAAAATACCTGAGCCTAGTTCCTTGTCAAAACCCAGAATCTTGCCTGAAGCTTGTTTCTCTCATTCCAACCTAAGATAAAAATTCCTGCCTTAACCTACTTCCCTATTATGCCCTAATGTCAGATTCCTGCTTGAGGCCATTGTCCTTGGCCAATGTCAGGCTCCTGCCAGGCAGCACAACATCCCAATAAGGCTCTCCACAGAGATGCTACATATAAGTGATGGTTTTCATTCTGAGTTACCTCACTTAATATGTTCATTTTTAGTTTTGTCACATTTCCTGATTTCATGTTGCTTTTTTTGCTGACTATCATTTAATATATGGACCATACTTATTACCTAGTCAACACTTGAAAGTATTTTTGGTTCTTTCTTTTTCCTAGCAATTGAGATTAGAGAGGCAATGGAGAATGCTGAACAAGAATCTGTAGAGCCAGAATGAGAACTTCTCATTCTTTCTCTGTCCATTGCAAATTGGCCCAGTGATTCTGAAAAATCTATGTGGAATATTCTCAAATGAGAAGGTAAACGCAATGCCCAGCAGAAGATGACCAACAAGAAAGGAACACAAAGCTATGTGTGGCGGTTCTTTGTCCCATGATTTTATGTTAGGGTATTTTTGTTTTGTTTTATTTTGCCTTAACATTATAGTTATATTTTGTGTGTATTATGGCTTTCATTTTTCTGAATTTCATGGGATTCCTATGTATGCAATCACATGTTCTCTGTACATATATATGCTTCTTCTACCATTTCTTCTGTTTTTATGGTTAGACCTATTATATTTTGCTTTTGTTTTTTTCTTTTATCTAAACTCTTTTAATATTTTTTATTATTATTTATGTTAGATGCATATTTGCTTTCTACGGAGAGACAGAAAGGGTATGTATATGGAAGAAAATGGAGGAGAGAAATAGGCATAATTGGGGAAGGGGAAAGCATCCTGAGAATATAGTGTATGACAAAAATCTATTTTCAGTAAAAGAGGAAAAAAGAAGCTAAAATGAATCTACCATCTGACAAAGCTATGCCACTCCTCATTATATACCCAATGAACGTGTATACTTTAATAAAATCTCTATTCCAATGTGTGTGTGTATGTATGTGTGTGTGTGTGTGCGCACGTGCACTCTTCTCACAAAGTATTGACCTAAGATATTGTCCTATGAGCAAACAAAGCTCCATTCTCCATAACTGATCTTTTGTAAATCACTTTGAAGTACATTATATCTGAATGTACCTCTACTGCCAATAGTTACGGTTTGCTACATTTCTTTTAAAATGCTTTCTTTAATATAGCTCATAAATCTTTCATTGTTATGGGTTGAGATAGTTGATTTCAAATATCAGATCATATACTAGGTTTCTCAAAACAAATTTTGAATTGCAAGAAAATATAATTTTGTTTTGAAACACAAAACAGCACTAGAAACAAAAAACTTTGTTACTTTATATCTTTCCTTTGAAACACAGAGTTGAAATATTCCTTGGAAAATTACCTTTGGAATTATATATTTAAATTATTTTATAAATTATAGAATAGCTTGTAAAGCTTTAAGATATAAAACCTCAGTGGGCTTTATGATATAAAATAAAAATATATATAATATATATATATATATAATCAAAAGATGACAGGTGCTATTATTGTTGATAGAACTCCTACATAATAAAATTATGTAGCAAAGTTTACAACTTCAGTTACAACCATTTTCTCAGCTAAAAATAGAAAACTGAAAAACCTGTAGTTCTAAATATAGAAATAATCAAATATATAAATGTAAAGTTTAACTGGTAATTTAGTTTGAATTAAGTTTCCAACATCAATTTTTCTAATTTTAAGGATTCCATCACTTTTCCCTTCAGAGACCAGGCAACTCTTCAGACTAGGAGATGAGACTTTAGAAGTAAGAGGGGATACAGGACACTAGGAGATAGCTCAGAGTATAAACTATGCAGAGTTTATTTGGCCTCACAGAGTCTGTAGCAGTAAACATGGAGCCTGCATGCCTTTACACCAGGCCCTGAGTGTTATGTTGTGGCCAATAGATTAGTGGTTTTCTGAGACTCCTGGCAGAGGAGCAGTTGCATCTCTGACTCTTCCTCCTATTGGATTACCTTGTCTAGCCCTGATATGAGATATCTTTAATTCTAATCATATGTGGCATTTCTGAGATTCTTAATAAAGTGTAGAATTTGATTCAGTATATCTGAATTTGTCTTGCCTTTTATTGTATCCTGTTTTGGTGTATTTGGCTGTTGTCTCTTGGGGCAGCTTTGTGTGTTGATAATTTTATCAACCTTAAAACGTTAAGAGATACTAGTATATATTTATGAAAGAAAAGACGTGGATTTTAAAGCTAAAATGGAAGTTTATTTATGTATAGAAATGTAACAATTTAAAAACCCTTATGTATTATTTTCTTTATGGTCAATTCATTTGTATCGCATATTCTTTGACAGTTTTAATATTAAGTAAGTAGAGATAAAGTTAAGTAATAAATACATATATACTTTTGTTACATGCTGAAGTAACTAGAATTTCTAAAGAACAGGAAAGATTAAGCATTTGTTACAAATAGTTTTGAGCTCTAACCAGATATACTGAATCAAATTCTACATTTTGTCAAAAATCTCAGGAATCCTCCAGATAATTGAAATTGAAGATGTATACTTTAATTTGTAAAGGTTCTATATTCAGAATATAATATCTTCATTAAATATACAAGTTTAAATTGAAGTTTAGAATTCAATGAGAATATGATGCATTTGTTTTACAAGAATGCAAGGGAAATGACACATGAAATTAAATATGTACAAACTATATGTATATAAACAGAAATTGTATATACATGAAATTAAATGTACATGAAGTATTTGACTACCTATGTATCTGTATACAGATGCATATGAATACACACATGATTATACATCCATGAGTGCAGATGTACACATATATGCACACACACACACACACACACACACAAAAAAAACAGGTACACACATATAAATGTTCACATCTCAATCTCTTTGCCATCAGTCAGTAAGACCAAAGTATGAATGTGATTCTTTTTGGTGTACATTTTATATGCCATAAATATAACAGTAGTTCAAAATTATAGTGTTCTTTTGGAAACAAGTTGTATTGGGAATATTAATGGTAAAAGAATTTTCTAACCATATATTTTCAGATATTTATGAAACTAGGAAGACACTTGCTAAACTTCAAGTTCTCCATGTGACCACCTGAGCTACTTATCCCTTTTACTCATCACACAACTCAATGTCTCAGGCGTGCTATTGATGTGATGAAACATGACCAAAAGAAGCTGAGGAGGGAAAGGTATATTTCACTTATACTTTCACAGCATTGTTATTCATTGAAGGAAATCAAGGCAAGACCCTGGAGAGAGGAGCTGATGTAGAGGCCACACAGCTGTGAAGCTTACTGGTTGGTTCTTCAGAGCCTGCTTGTTATTGTTTTCATATAGAACACAAGAAGGCCAGACAAGGATTCACATCACTCAAAATGGGCTGGCCCTACAGGCTTGCTTGCCTATCTATCTCAGTCTTATGGAGACATTTCCACAACAGAAGTTCCTTCTGCTCAGATTGCTTTAACTTTTGCCAAACTGACAAAAAACCATCCAGGAAACCCACATGTGTAATTGCAAAGTTCATGGCTATTATTTTACAGAAATCATTGTATTTTTTGATAAGGGGTCAGACTGACTCTATTTAGCTCTTAGAACATTTTCCAGAAATTCTTGTATTCTATGAGATAAGGTCAGACAGGCTCTTTTTATCTTAGTTCTTTTTATATGAACTTCCTCAGGTTGGAAGACAGGACGAAGACTCATGAAGCAGTACATGACAACTACATTGGGTTAAATATGTACTAGGGAATAAATCCTATGAAAAATGTAAAATAATTAAAAAAACTTTCATAAGATTTCTTCACTTTTAAATGTTTTTATTGTCTATTTTAAATTGTGTTCTTTATAAAATGCAAGTTTGAGACAAGTTCCTGTATGTTGTAGCAAAAGTTAACATGGAACTCATTATGTAGCCCAGGATGGATTCAGACTTTTGGTAATCTTGCTATCTCAGACTTTAAAATGTTGAATTTACAACTATATAACAATATACTTAGAATATATAATTGACAATAAGTAATTCTGGAAATTCCCTGTTTTCTAAAGAACAAAGGATTGGATCTCTCTCCAGTGCTTCACATTCTCATGTTAATTACTCCCTTTCCTACCATCATAAAAATCTGCATTTCCCTTGACACCATTATACAATGATCTGATTAAACTCATAGATGTGTGAATTACATCTCCCTTTACACATTTTTGCAGTGTGTGATTATTTATTGGATACCTGTGTATAGTATGTGAATATCTGGGTAAATACTCCCAATTGACAAATGTATTCAAGGTTTAGATACAATTTCTCAGTACGGAAACAAATCAACCCAGAGACCTCTAAGACCTTTGAAAATTTACATAAAGGAATGTCCTTCACAAAAATCAGATTTCCTATTCACAGCCTTAGAATGCCTGTAAGTGGGGCAGAACTGATCAAATTTTCCCACATTTCCTTTCAGGATTTTAAATTCATGATGTCATAGAAGCACCACAGCCAAGGTATAGCTACTATTCTCATTTCAGCTAAATGAGATCCTTATGTCTCTTCCCTATTCATGGAGCATAAGGAATCAGCTGGAAATGGCAGGAGCAGATGGGGGTAAATACTGAGCGCCAAGTGAATATTTTTACTTCATGAGAGGAAGGATTAGTTTTGAACATATGAATGTCAGCCAAAAGCTCTTGAAGTACTTTGTCATAGACCTTGAGACTGTGGTGAGAGCTGGAGATTACAAAGAGTGTTATGAGCAATTATAAGAACTTCCCTTACACTGGTGGTGTGGTTATAATCATTCAGTGTAAATTACAAAATAAATTAAAGGTTTTCCTTTCTTTCTCTTTCACTTATATTCCCATCATCTGAGGGAGATCCACTGCAATATTGAAACCTCTGTCTTATGTGTGTATGTTGCAATGAATCCACGACACAATGTCCTGAGGGAGAGTGTTTGATGAAGACTTGGATCACAGCATCAGAAAATGAAAAGACTCACATAAAGTAATTTAGCTTATTTTTAATCCCACATATGTAGCATCCTGTCATTTTCAGGGACACAAACAAGTGCCTAGCATTCTTTATATGGCTAGAGTTTTCCATGACAGTTATGGGAGCGGAGACGCTGCTTTACACATCAGAACGTTGATAAATAGTTATTATTTTATTAAAGAAATTTGTCTCATTTATCAGAAAGGTTAACTTTGAGACTCTTAAATTATTGATGCTGTGTCCTGAAATGTGTGGTGTTTTTCAGAGTAAAGATAGCATTTTGGCTTGTTTGTATATTGATGGTTAGTAGAATTATAACTGAAGCCATCTTCCTGATAGTAGTTGACATAACCTTAGATCTTACCAGCTTTCAATCCCTATTCTAAATTTACTTAAAATCTTGATTTTACAAAAATCAAGATTAAGAAAATGATGCCATTGTTCTCTTCATTCAGAGAAAATTATACTACTAGAAAATAAATGTTTTCTCCATTATCAAATTTTTAATTCATTAATTTTTACAGTGCATATTTTATTAAGTTCCAACATCTACCCTCTGATGTTTCCACATCCCATGCCTTCTCCCAAACCTCATGTCTCCACTTGGATGTCCCTACCTCCAACCCCACATGACCACTAAATTCCCTGGGGCCTCCAGTCTCTTGAGCATTAGGTGCCTCATCTCTGAATGAACACAGACCCATCAGTCCTCTACTGTATGTGTGTTGCGTTCCTCATATCAGCTGGTGTATGCTGCCTGGTTGGTGGTCCAGTGTTTGAGAGATCTCCTGCTTCCAGATTAATTAAGACTGCTGGTCCTCCTACAGGATTGTCCTTCTCCTTAGCTTCTTTCAGCCTTCCCTAATCCAACAACGGGGGGTCAGCTGCTTCAGTCTGTTGATTGGGTGCAAATGTCTGCATCTGACTCTTTACAGCTGCTGGGTCTTCTGGAGTGTGGTCATGATAGGTCCCTTTTTGTGAACGCTCCATAGCCTCAGTAATAGTGGCAGGTCTTGGAACCTCCCCTTGAGCTAGATTCCACTTGGGGCCTGTCACTGTACATTCTTTTCCTCAGGCTCTCCATTTCCTCTCCATTTCCATCCCTGTAATTCTTTCAGACAGGAACACTTATGGGTCAGAGTTGTGACTGTAGGATGGTCCCCCACTCCCTCATCTGATGCCCTGTCTTCCTGCTGGTGGTGGGCTCTATAAGTTTCCTCTCCCTACTGTGGGGCATTTCATCTAGAGTCTCTCCCTTTTAGTCCTGAGTGTCTCTCACCTCCCAGGTCTCTGGTGCACTCAGGAGGGTCTTGGGAGTATACCCAAAAGATGCCTCAGTATGCCACAGAGGCATGTGTTCCATCATCAGTTTCTGATAAATGATTAAATTTTATTCTCTATGAACATAGTTTGACTCAGTATCAAGCCTAGTAAGTCAATATTTAGCATCCTTGATGTAGTACTAATTTAAGTAGCAGTGAAAGTAATTTATAAATAAAATTGGGAGCATATAAACATTTTAAAATATGTAAAACAATAAATACTAGAGTAATTGAATACATAACTTAAATATATCATATTCTTAAACCAAATAAAGGTATTATTTTTATAGAAATTAAGCAAACATTTTTGTTAATTGCTACTGAGTGGTTATCACTGCTAGCATTATTAGATATAAATAGATTCGTAAAAATATTCCTGTTGATAGAAAATTTTTCTTAATGTATATGTTAAAATTTCTATTTTCTAAGTCATTGGTCATAGAAAAAAGTTTCTTCTTACATGGCCATCTGTTAAAAGACATAGTCAAATGAAGATTTATAAGATAGCAGCAGAAGTCGAATCTTTAAGCTATTGTTGAAGATAGGTTTTAGTTTTCTTAATGGTTAATATATTCATCAAGTTAAAGCATTGCCCATGTACTGTAGTCACAAGTCTAGACATCTCAGAGGGAAAGTCAACTTGGAGTGCTATAGTAAGAAAAGTGCTAATTTAGGTTCCTGTATTCTATGCAAGGTCATGCTGCATGAACTCAGTTCTTTAATTGTTAGAGTAAAATGTCCTTGTTTTGGTTTGTTTAATTGGTAGCCAGAAACTATTTTAAAATCCCAGAAGGCTGTACTCATTTCTTGCTTTCCAGAGCCATTCATCTCAAAACCAGAAACTACATGTAATATATTGTTTCCTATTTCCAAGAACTGTTGAATTATCTCTCATTATCCCTTTGGCTTTAATATTTATTTTTTAGCAATTGGGCAAATGCTCTGGTCTAAGATGGTGTTACTGAACATGCTTAAATATCCAGTGTTGATCTTCTTATCAAGGTGAACTACCATTGAAGGAGAGCTCTTAGAGCCTTGAAGAGAACTTAAAGTAGTCAATTTGTGAAGTCAATATAGTTTCTAGGTGTATTTTAAATGCTAACTCTTGTATGCATAGATAAGTAGGACTCTTAGCCCTCACCAAACAATACCTTTTATTTTAAAAATGCAGACTTACAGAGAACCACAACTGGTCAAAATGTAGAGGGAAAAATGAATATGTAGAGCTCAATCCAAATTTGTACAACTACAGTGCAACTCATATACCTAAAGTTCAGGGAACAAATGGCAAGAAATATTGTAAGAACCAGAGCACTAGAATATTAGCTATGACAAGGGTTATTTTTGTATATTACAGTGATGTTACACCAATGAAACATCAAGGGTATAGTTCCTGAAACAACATGTGCATAATAACAATGCAGGTTGAAATGGCAACATAGGTGAAGAAATTTTGACAAGGCCATACCTATAGATAAAGAGCCATTGGCAGTCAATTGCCACTGAGAGGAAAAATCCATTCTCTCTAATGAATAATCCCTGATAGACTATCCAAATCCATATGGTTAGCCAGAAACATGTGTAGTTAAACGCAACACAAAATGGACTCAATTGTGTATGTGTGAACAATAATTATTCATGAAATGTTCATGAATTCAAGAATAGAATACACAATTGTTTCCTAAAATCCAATATGATGGCTAGAACATTGTCCTGAAAATTAAAAGCATTCAGCATCAAGCAGCTTATAGCCACTTGTTACTATAAATTCTTCTTGTTCAGTAGGTGCACATATCCACACACAGACACACAGAAACACACACACACACAAAGACATGACACATACACACATATACACACACACACACACACAGAGAGAGAGAGAGAGAGAGAGAGAGAGAGAGAGAGAGAGAGAGAGAGAAATCATAAATATGAAGTAAAAATTGGACTATTCATATAATGGATGAAAGGCAGAAAAATGGATGAAAAAAAACCAATTTTCTATTGTTGCCTCAGTATGTCAGTGATATTTATCTCATCTCCTATTGTTTGTAAAACATTATACTGTTTATCATCATGTAATGACCAAGTTTCAATTCACAGACCATATGAAGTCCAAGAGAAAGGACGACCAAAGTGTGGATGCTTCAGTGCTTCTTAGAAGGGGTAACAAAATACAGGAAGAAATATGGAAACACAGAGTAGAGCAGAGACTGAAGAAAAGACCATCCAGAGACTGCCCCACCTGGGAATCCATCCCATATAGTCACCAAACCCAGAATCTATTGTGAATGCTGGGAAGAGCTTGCTGATGGAAGCCTGATATGGCTCTCCTGAGAGGCTCTGCCAGAGCCTGACAAATACAAAGGCAGATGCTCGCAGCTAACCACTGTTTTTCCCCCATGGAGCAGTTAGAGAAGGGACTGAAGGAGCTTATGGGGTTTGCAGCCCCACAGGGTGAGCAGCATTGTAAAACCTGCCAGAACCCCCAGAGCTCCCCGGGACTAGACCACCAACCAAAGAGTACACACGGTGGGACCCATGGTTCCAGCAGTGGCAGAGGTTGACCTTGTCAGACATCAGTGGGAGGAGTAGCCCTTGAGTCTGAGGTTGTTCAATTCCTCAGAGAAGGGGAGTGATAAGGCAGGAAGATAGGAGTGGGTGGGTAGGGGAGCACCCTCATAGAGGCAGGGGAAGGAGGATGGGATAGGGGGTTTCTGAAGTAGAGATCTGGAAAGGGGAAAACAATTGAAATGTAAATAAAGAAAATATCCAATAGAAATATTATTAACTTTCAAAGAAGTTTTTGAAATGTCTTTGTAAATTCTTCCATATTAATGAACAATGTAAGACTTAGGTCACCTAATCCTGGATAGACATATCTTAGCTGGGCATAGCTTACCATAGCCAAATGGCTCAGGGAGGCAGCTTAAACCACCCAGGAGGGCAGATAGGTCTGCTGCACAGGTAGAACTATATGCCCACTGCTCAAAGGATCACACCTGAAACCCTCTGGTGGAAGCCCTCCAATTTCTGTCTCCAGTTTGGGACCACCCTCTGCTAAAATGCACCATATCCAAGTGAAGGATGGAGGTGACTAACCACTCAGGAGTGCAGAGTCCAGACAGCACAGGTAGGGCCACTCAGAGGAAAGAGCTGAAACCCTGAGGACACAAGAACCTAGAAGCAGCCTGGGACAGGAGTGTTCTGATTTCTCCCTACACCTAGAGTTGACCCAGGCCACAGAGCTACATACTCAAATACAACCACAAGAAAGCATGTCTTTCAGTATACCAGTGTACACAAAGAGAATGGGTCTCCTGGGAGCACCGATACAGAGGTTTGCATGACAGATAAGCTACAGTCAGAGGCAGAAATACCAGCTAATACCAGAGATAACCAGATGGCAAAAGGCAAATCAAAGAATATTACCTAAAGAAACCAAGGCAACAATGGTAACATCTGACCCAAGGTCTCCAACAACAGCAAGTCCTGGATATCCCAAAACACCAGGAAAGCAAGATCTGGACTTAAAATCACATCTCATGATGCTGATAGAGGATTTCAAGAAGGACATAAATAACTCCCTTAAAGAAGTACAGGAGAACATGACTCAACAGGTAGAAGCCCTTAAAAAGGAAACAAAAAAACCCTTAAAGAAATACGGGAGAACATGGGTCAACAGGAAGAAGACCTTAAAGAGAAAAAAACAAAAATCCCTTAAAGACTTACAAGAAAACACAAACTAACACGAGAAGAACTGGACAAAACCATCCAGGACCTAAAAACATAAGAAGAAACAATTAAGAAATCACAAAGGGAAACAATTCTGAACATGGAAAACCTTGGAAAGAAATCAGGAGTCACAGATGCAGATGTGAACAACAGAATATAAAAGATAGAAGAAAGAATCTCAGGTGCTGAAGATACCATAGAAAACATTGACTCAACACTGAAAGAAAATGCAAAGTGCCTAAAGCTTATAACCCAAAACATCCAGGAAATGCAGGACACAATGAGAAGACCAAACCCAAGGATTATATGTATAGAAGGAGAGCAAAGATTTACAACTTAAAGGTCCATTAAATGTCTTCAAAGAATTATACCAGACTTCTTACCAGAGACCATGAAAGCAAGAAGATCCTGGACAGTTTTCATAAAAACCCAAAGAGAACAAAAATGCCAGCAGAGACCACTATACCCAGCAAAATTCTCAGTCACCATTGATGGGGAAACCAAGATATTCCATGATAAAACCAAATTTACACAAAATCTTTCCAAAATACAGCCCTACAAAGGATAGATGGAAAGAAAATATAATGAGGGCAACTACACCCTAGAAAAGCAAAGATAGTAATGTTCTTTCAACAAACCCAAAAGAAGATAGCCACACAAACACAAAAATAACATCAAAAATAACAGAAAGGAACAATTACTATTCATTAATATCTCTTAATATGAATGGACTCAATCCCCCAATAAAAAGACATAGACTAACAGACTGGATAGGTAAACAGGACCCAGCATTCTGCTGCATACAGGAAATGCACCTCAGTGTCAAAGACTAGCACTACCTCAGAGTAAAAGGCTGGAAAACAATTTTCCAAACAAATGGTCCCAGGAAACAAGCTGGAGTAGCATTTCTAATATTGGATAAATTTAGCTTTCAACCAAAAGCCATCAAAAAAGACACAGAAGGACACTTCATACTCATCTAAAGAAAAATCTACCAAGAAGAACTATCAATTCTGAACATCTATGTTCCAAATGCAAGGGCACCTTCATTCATAAAATACATTTTACTAAAGTTCAAAGCACACATTGCACCTCACAAAATAATTGTGGGTGATCTCAATACCCCACTCTCCTCAATGGACCAATCAGGGAAACATAAACTAAACAGAGACACAGTGAAACTAACTGAAGATTTGGATCAAATAGATTTAACAGATATCTGTTAAACAGATATCTGTAGAACATTTCACCCTAAATCAAAAAAAAATATACCTTCTTCTCAGCACCTCATGCTACCTTTTCCAAAACTGATGATATAATTGGTCACAAAACAGACCTCAACAGATATAAGAAGATTGAACTAATCCCATGCCTGATATCAGACTACTATGGAGTAAGTGCACTCTTCAATAGCAACAAAATCAAAGGAAAGCCCACATACACATGGAAGCTGAACTATGCTCTACTCAATGACACCTTTTACAAGGAAAAGATAAGGAAAGAAATCAAAGACTTTAGAATTTAATGAAAATGAATGCACAACATACCCAAATTTATGGGACAAAATTAAAGCAGTGCTAAGAGGAAAACTCATAGCTCTGAGTGCCTGCAAAAAGATGCTGGAGAAAGCATGCACTAGCAGATGAACAGAACACCTGAAAGCTCTAGAACAGAAAGGAGCTAATTCACCCAGGAGGAGTAGAAGGCAGGAAATTATCAAAGTCAGAGTGAAATCAAACAAGTAGAAATAAAAAGTACCATACAAAGAATCAACAAAACCAGGAGCTGGTTCTTTGAGAAAATCAAAAAGATAGATAAACCCTTAGCCAGATTAACTTGAGGGCACAGAGACAGTACCCAAATTAAATGTAGTGGCTATTCCTGATTGTCAACTTGACTATATCTGGAATGAACTACAGTCTAGAATTGGAAGGCTCACCTATGATCCTAATTTGGAGGCTCAGAGATATAAGTTTCTGACCTGGATCTTGGCATGGAGACCTTGAAGCATAGTGGCTAAAACAAGGAGATCTCTGAGTTCAAGATCATTTGGGATTAAAGGCATGGATGGACACGCCTTTAATCTGGGCCACACCCTCTGTTGGAGACCTACAGCCTTTAATGTGGACTACACCCTCTGCTGGAGATATATAAGGACATTGGAAGAAGGAAGATTCTCTCTCACTCTTCCTTGCCTGCTTGCTTCGTGGGACTGAGAAACTGCTAGATCCTTGGACTTCTATCCACAGATGCTGCTGATCATTGTTGGAGAGTTGTACTATAGACTGTAAGTCATTGACAAATTCCCTAACTATATAAAGGCTATCCGTATGTTTTGTGACTCTAGAGAACGCTAACTAATACATTAACAAAATCAGAAAGGACAAGAGAGATATAGCAGAAGAAACTGAGGAAATTCAAAAAAATCATCAGATTCTACTACAAGAGCCTATACTCAACAATATTGGAAAGTATAGATGAAATGGACAATTTCCTAGACAGATACAAAATACCAAAGTAAAATCAGTATCACACAATCCCATAACCCTTAAAGAAATAGAACCATTCATTGGAAGTCTCCCAACTAAAAAAAGCACAGGACCAGATAGTTTTAGTGCAGAATTCTATCAGACCTTCAAAGAAGACCTAACTCTAATACTCTTCAAACTATTACACAAAATAGAAACAGAAGGAACACAACCCAACTCTTTCTTTGTAGCTACAATTATGCTGGTACCTAAACCACACAAAGATCCAACAAAGAAAGAGAACTTCAGACCAATTTCTTTAATGAATATCGATGCAAAAAACTCAATGAAATTCTTGCCAACTGAACCCACAAACATCACAATGATCATTGACAAGGATCAAGTTGGCTTCATCCCAGGTTGTAGGGATGGTTCAATATAGGGAAATCTATCAATGTAATCCACTACATAAAAAAATTTCAAAAAAAAGTATATGGTCATTTCATTCGATGCTGAAAAAGCAGTTGAAAAAATTCAGCATTCTTTCATGTTAAAATTCTTGGAAAGATCAGGAATTCAAGGCCCATACCTAAACATAATAAAAGCAATATACAGCAAACAAGTAACTGACATCAAACTACGTGGAGAGAAACTTGAAGCAATCCCACCAAAATCAGGGACTAAACAAGGTGGCTCTCTCTCTCCATATCTATACAATATAGTAATTAAAGTTCTATCTAGAGCAATTAGACAATAAAAGTAAGTCAAAAGAATACAAATTAGAAAGGAAGAAGTTAAGTATTTGCAGATGATATGATAGTATATGTAAGTGCCCAAATACCTGTACCAGTGAACTCCTACAACTGATAAACAACTTTAGCAGGGTGGCTGGATATAAAATTAACTCAAGAAAATCAGTGGCCTTCCTATACTCAATGGATAAGCAGGCTGAGAAAGAAATTAGGGAAATGACCCCCTTCACAATAGCCACAAACAGTATAAAGTATCTTGGGGTGACTCTTACCAAACATGTGAAAGATCTGTATGACAAGAACTTCAAGACTCTGAAGAAGGAAATGGAAGAAGACCTCAAAAAATGGGAAAACCTCCCATGCTCATGGATCGGTAGAATCAATATAGTTAAAATGTCCATTTTGCCAAAAGCACTATACAGATTCAATGCAATACCCATCAAAATCCCAACTCAATTCTTCACAGAGTTAGAAAGAGCAATTATCAAATTCATCTGGAACAACAAAAAACCCAGGATAGCTAAAACTATTCTCAGCAACAAAAGAAAATCTGGGGGAATCAGTATCCCTGACCTCAAGCAATACTACAGAGCAATAGTGTTAAAAACTGCATGGTATTGGTACAGTGACAGGCAGGAGGATCAATGGAACAGGATTGAAGATCCAGAAATGAACCCACACACCTATGGCCACTTGATCCTCGACAAAGAGGCTGAAAACATCCAATGGAAAAAAGATAGCCTTTTCCACAAATGGTGCTGGTTCAACTGGAGGTCAGCATGCAGAAGAATGCGAATTGATCCATCCTTGTCTCCTTGTACTAAGCTCAAATCCAAATGGATCAAGGACCTCCACATAAAGCCAGACGCACTGAAGCTAATAGAAAAGAAACTGGGGAAGACCCTTGAGGACATCGGTACAGGGAGAAAGTTTCTGAACAGAACACCAAAAGCATATGCTCTAAGAGCAAGAATTGACAAATGGGACCTCATAAAATTACAAAGTTTCTGTAAGGCAAAGGACACCATCAAGAGGACAAATCGGCAACCAACAAATTGGGAAAAGATCTTCACCAATCCTACATCAGATAGAGGGCTAATATCCAATATATATAAAGAACTCAAGAAGTTAGACTCCAGAAAACCGAACAACCCTATTAAAAAATGGGCTACAGAGTTAAACAAAGAATTCTCACCTGAAGAACTTCGGATGGCGGAGAAGCATCTTAAAAAATGCTCAACTTCATTAGTCATCAGGGAAATGCAAATCAAAACAACCCTGAGTTTTCTTCTTACACCAGTCAGAATGGCTAAGATTAAAAATTCAGGAGACAGCAGGTGTTGGAGAGGGTGTGGAGAAAGAGGAACACTCCTCCACTGCTGGTGGGGTTGCAAATTGGTACAACCACTCTGGAAATCAGTCTAGCGGTTCCTCCGAAAACTGGGCACCTCACTTCCAGAAGATCCTGCTATACCACTCCTGGGCATATATCCAGAAGACTCCCCACCATGTAATAAGGATACATGTTCTACTATGTTCATAGCAGCCCTATTTATAATTGCCAGATGCTGGAAAGAACCCAGGTATCCCTCAACAGAAGAGTGGATGCAAAAAATGTGGTATATCTACACAATGGAGTACTATTCAGCCATTAGAAACAATGAATTCATGAAATTCTTAGGCAAATGGATGGAGCTAGAGAACATCATACTAAGTGAGGTAACCCAGACTCAAAAGGTGAATCATGGTATGCACTCACTAATAAGTGGATATTAACCTAGAAAACTGGAATACCCAAAACATAATCCACACATCAAATGAGGTACATGAAGAAAGGAGGAGTGGCCCCTGGTTCTGGAAAGACTCAGTGAAACAGTATTCAGCAAAACCAGAACGGGGAAGTGGGAAGGGGTGGATGGGAGGACAGGGGAAGAGAAGGGGGCTTACGGGACTTTCGGGGAGTGGGGGGGCTAGAAAAGGGGAAATCATTTGAAATGTAAATAAATTATATCGAAAAAAAATAAATAAAAAAAAATTCAGGAGACAGCAGGTGTTGGAGAGGGTGTGGAGAAAGAGGAACACTCCTCCACTGCTGGTGGGGTTGCAAATTGGTACAACCACTCTGGAAAGCAGTCTGGCGGTTCCTCCGAAAACTGGGCACCTCACTTCCAGAAGATCCTGCTATACCACTCCTGGGCATATACCCGGAGGATTCCCCACCATGTAATAAGGATACATGCTCTACTATGTTCATAGCAGCCCTATTTATAATTGCCAGATGCTGGATAGAACCCAGGTATCCCTCAACAGAAGAGTGGATGCAAAAAAATGTGGTATATCTACACAATGGAGTACTATTCAGCCATTAGAAACAATGAATTCATGAAATTCTTAGGCAAATGGATGGAGCTAGAGAACATCATACTAAGTGAGGTAACCCAGACTCAAAAGGTGAATCATGGTATGCACTCACTAATAAGTGGATATTAACCTAGAAAACTGGAATACCCAAAACATAATCCACACATCAAATGAGGTACAAGAAGAAAGGAGGAGTGGCCCCAGGTTCTGGAAAGACTCAGTGAAACAGTATCTGGCAAAACCAGAATGGGGAAGTGGGAAGGGGTGGATGGGAGGACAGGGGAAGAGAAGGGGGCTTACGGGACTTTCGGGGAATGGGGGGCTAGAAAAGGGGAAATCATTTGAAATGTAAATAAATTATATCGAATAAAAAAAAATTAAAAAAAAATTCAGGAGACAGCAGGTGTTGGCAAGGATGTGGAGAACGAGGAACACTCCTCCACTGCTGGTGGGGTTGCAAATTGGTACAACCACTCTGGAAAGCAGTCTGGCGGTTCCTCCGAAAATTGGGCACCTCACTTCCAGAAGATCCTGCTATACCACTCCTGGGCATATACCCAAAAGATTCCCCAGCATGTAATAAGGATACATGTTCTACTATGTTCATAGCAGCCCTATTTATAATTGCTAGAAGTTGGAAGGAACCCAGGTATCCCTCAACAGAAAAGTGGATGCAAAAAAATGTGGTATATATACACAATGGAGTACTATTCAGCCATTAGAAACAATGAATTCATGAAATTCTTAGGCAAATGGATGGAGCTGGAGAACATCATACTAAGTGAGGTAACCCAGACTCAAAAGATGAATCATGGTATGCACTCACTAATAAGTGGATATTAACCTAGAAAACTGGAATACCCAAAACATAATCCATACATCAAATGAGGTACAAGAAGAATGGAGGAGTGGCCCCTTGTTCTGGAAAGACTCAGTGAAACAGTATAGAACAAAATCAGAACAAGAAAGTGGGAAGGGTTGGGTGGGAAAACAGGGGAGGGAACGGGACTGATGGGACTTTCGGGGAGTGGGGTCCAGAAAAGGGGAAATCATTTGAAATGTAAATAAATATATCAATAAATTAAAAAAAAAGAAAAAAATGGGATACAAGCTGGGCGGTCCTAGCACATGCCTGTAATCCCAGCACTCTGGGAGCAGATGCAGGCAGATTTCTGAGTTTGAGAACAGTCTGGTCTACAGAGTGAGTTCCAGGACAGCCAGGACTATACAGAGAAACCCTGTCTTGAAAAAACTAAAAGTAAAATAAAAATAAAAATGGGGTACAGAGCTAAAAAAAAATTTTCAACTGAGCAAAATCAAATAGCTAAGAAGCACCTAAACAAATGCTCAACATTCTTATTCATCAGGAAAATGCAAATCAAAACAACCCTGAGATTTCACCTCACACCAATCAGAATGGCTAAGATCAAAAACTCAATGTGTCTGGTTTTACATGGAGGTCCTTGATCCACTTGGAATGGAGTTTAGTACATGGAGATAACAATGGATCAATTTGCATTCTTCTGCATGCTGAGCTCCAATTGATCCAGCACCATTTATAGAAAAGGCTATCTTTTTTCCACTGGATGTTTTCGGCTCCTTTGTCAAAAATCAAGTGACCATAGGTGTGTGGATTCATTTCTGGGTCTTCAATTCTATTCCATTGGTCCACTTGCCTGTCCCTGTACCAATACCATGCAGTTTTTTAACACTATTGCTCAGTAGTATTGCCTGAAGTCAGGGATACTGATTCCCCCAGAATTTCTATTGTTGTTGAGAATAGTTTTAGCTATCCTGGGTTTTTTGTTATTCCAGATGAATTTGAGAATTGCTTTTTCTAACTCTGTGAAGAACTGTTGGGAATTGCATTGAATCTGTAGATTGCTTTTGGCAAGATGGCCATTTTAGCTATATTAATCCTGCCAATCCACGAGCATGGCAAATTTTTCCATTTTCTGAGGGCTTTGATTTCCTTCTTCAGAGACCTGAAGTTCTTGTCCTATAGATCTTTGACTTGTTTGGTTAGAATCACACCAAGATACTTTATATTGTTTGTGGCTATTGTGAAGGGTGTCATTTCCCTAACTTCTTTCTCAGCCTGCTTATCCTTTGAGTATAGGAAGGCAACTGATTTGCTTGAGTTGATTTTATAACCAGCCACTTTGCTGAAGTTGTTTATCAGCTGTAGGAGTTCTCTGGTGGAGGTTTTCGGGTCACTTAAGTAGACTATCATGTCATCTGCAAATAGTGATAATTTGACTTTTTCCTTTCTAATTTGTATCCCCTTGACGTCCTTATGTTGTCTAATTGCTCTAGCTAGAACTTCAAGTACTATATTGGAATGATATGGAGAGAGAGGACAGTCCTGTCTAGTCCCTGATTTTAGTGGGATTACTTCAAGTTTCTCTCCATTTAGTTTGATGTTGGATACCAGTTTGCTGTATATTGCTTTAATGATGTTTAGGTATGGGTCTTGAATTCCTGTTCTTTCCAAGACTTTTAGCATGAAATGATGCTGAATTTTGTCAAATGCTTTTTCTGCATCTAATGAGATGATCATATGTTTTTTTCTTTGAGTTTGTTTATATACTGGATAGCGTTGGTGGATTTCCTTATATTGAACCATCCCTGCATCCCTGGGATGAAGCCTACTTGATTATGGTGGATGATCGTTTTGATGTGTTCTTGATTCGGTTGGCAAGAATTTTATTAATTATTTTTGCATCAATATTCATAAGAGAAATTGGCCTGAAGTTCTCTTTCTTTGTTGGATCTTTGTGTGGTTTTGGTATCTGAGTAATTGTGGATTCATAGAACGAGTTGCGTAGAGCTCCTGTTTCTACTTTGTGGAATAGTTTGAAAAGTATTGGTGTTAGGTCTTCTATGAAGGTCTGATAAAATTCTGCAATGAAGCCATCTGGTCATGTGCTTTTTTTGGTTGTGAGACTTTCTATGAACCTTTTTATTTCTTCAGGTGTTATGGGACTGTTTAGATGATCTGTTTGATCCTGATTTAGTTTTGGTGTCTGATAATCTGTCTAGGAAACTGTCCATTTCCTCCAGATTCTCCAATTGTGTTGAATATAGGCTTTTGAAGTAGGATCTGAGGATTTTTTGAATTTCCTCAGTTTTGGTTGTTATATCTCCCTTTTCATTTCTAAGTTTGTTAATCTGTATACTGTCTCTGTGCCCTTTGGTTAGTCTGGCTAAAGGTTTATCTATCTTGTTGATTTTCTCAAAGTCTGGCTAAAGGTTTATCTATCTTGTTGATTTTCTCAACGAACCAGCTCCTGGTTTTGTTGATTCTTTGTATGGTTCTCTTTGTTTCTCCTTGATTGATTTCAGCCCTGAGTTTGATGATTTCCTGCCTTCTACTCCTCCTGGGTGAAATAGCTTCTTTTTGTTCTAGGGCTTTCAGGTGTGTCATTAAGCTGGTAATGTATGCTCTCTCCATTTTCTTTTTGGAGGCACTCAGCACTATGAGTTTTCCTCTTATCACTGCTTTCACTGTGTCCCATGGATTTGGGTATGTTGTGTCTTCATTTTCATTAAATTCTAAAAACTCTTTAATTTCTTTCTTTATTTCTTCCTTGACCAAGATATCATTGAGTAGAATATTGTTCAGTTTCCACGTATATGTGGGTTTTCTGTTGTTTTTGTTGCTATTGAAGACCACTTTTACTCCACAGTGATCTGATAGGAGGCATGAGATTATTTCGATCTTCTTATATTTGTTGAGGTCTGTCTTGTGACCAATTATATGGTCGATTTTGAAGAAGGTACCATGAGGTGCTGAGAAAAAGGTATATTCTTTTGTCTTAGGGTTAAATGTTCTTTATCTGTTAAATCTAATTGGTCCAAAGCTTCAATTAGTTCCACTGTGTCCCTGTTCAGTTTCTGTTTTCCTGATCAGTCCATTGAGGAAAGTGCAGTGTTGAAGTCACCCACAATCATTGTGTTAGGTGCAATGTTTGCTTTGAGCCTTAGTTAAGTTTCTTTTATGAATGAGGGTGCCCTTGCATTTGGAGCATAGATGTTCAGGATTGAGAGTTTTTCTTGTTGTATTTTTTGTTTGACCAGTAAGAAGTGTCCCTCAGAGTCTCTTTTCATGACTTTGCGTTGAAAGTCAATTTTATCTGATATTATAATGGCTACTCCAGCTTGTTTCCTGAGACCATTTGCTTGTAAAATTGTCTTCCAGCCTTTTACTCTAAGGTAGTGTTTGTCTTTGACCCTGAGGTGTATTTCCTGTATGCAGCAAAATGTAGGGTCCTGTTTAAGTATCCAGTCAGTTAGTCTATGTCGTTTTATTGGGGCATTGAGCCCATTGATGTTAAGAGATATTAATGAATAGTGATTATTACTTCCTGTCATTTTTGATGGTATTTTTTATATTTGATTTTTTATCTTCTTTTGGGTTTGATGAAAGAAGGTTACTGTCTTGCTTTTTCCAGGGTGAATTTTCCCTCCTTGTGTTGGTGTTTTCCTCCTATTATCCTTTTTAGGGCTGGGCTTGTGGATAGATATTGGGTAAACTTTGTTTTGTCATGGAATATCTTAGTTTCTCCATCTATGATGATTGAGAGTTTTTCTTGGTATAGTAGTTTTGGCTGGCATTTGTGTTCTCTTAGAGTCTGCATGAGATCTGCCCAGGATCTTCTAGCTTTCATAGTCTCAGGTGAGAAGTCTGGTGTGATTCTCAAAGGTCTTCCTTTATATGTTACTTAGCCTGGAAAACTGGAATAACCAAAACATAATCCACACATCAAATGAGGTACAAGAAGAATGGAGGAGTGGCCTCTGGTTCTGGAAAGACTCAGTGTAGCAGTATAAGGCAAAACTAGAACAGGGACGTGGGAAGGGCTGGGTGGGAGAACAGGGGCAGGGAAGGGGCTTATGTGACTTTTGGAGAGTGGGGGGCCAGAAAAGTGGAAATCATTTGAAATATAAATAAAAAAATGTATTGAATTAAAAAAAAAAAAAGCAAGTGTGTCATTGTTAGCATAAATGTGTCCTTGTTGAAGTAGGCTGGGAAGTCAGCTTGTGGTCAGCCTCTGCCCATGGTAGAGATTCTCATTCTTGCTGCCTGCAGAAGACAGTACACTCCTTCTGCCAAAGCTAGAACTCAAGATGTAGAACTCTTTGCTCTTCCAGCACTATGTCTGCCTGGTCACTGCCATGCTTCCCACTATGATGATAATCGACTGAATCTCACAAATTATAAGCTAGTGCCAATTAAATGTTTTATTTATAAAAGTTGCTTGGTTATGGTGTCTCTTCACAGCATTGAATCCATAAATAAGGCATGCAGAAAGACAAAATTAGGTTAAAGGTAAAGATTTCTTGTTAGCCACTAGTAAGGAAAATCATATTGACTTATGGCTATTACCCCCAAATAAATTTGGGGATTATGAACTATCCCTATTATCAAAGAAAGAATTCCCCTTAATTATGGCATAGACTGCTTTCATATACTATTTTGTTTGATTTGCCAGTACTTTGCAGAGGAATCACAAGTTGTTTTACTGACTCAGAAAGCAACCCATAATTTTCTATATTCCCTCCTCTTTTTATTATTTATTGGGTATATGAGTTTTCCCATGTTGCATGTAGTTACGTATACAGGTATGAATACATGTGTTTAAAACTGGGGAGGCCAGAAGTTCATAGTAGTTATCCCCTCTGTGTGTCACTCTCCAACTATATTTTGAGACATTATCTTAGTGAACCAGAAGTTTACAAGATAAGTTAGATATGCCAGCTAATAAGCCCTACGTTTCATACCATCTTCTCTATCATTATAGATATTTGACAATGCATCTGCTTTTTATGTGGGTATTGTGGACTGGAACTCATGCCTTAAAGATCAGACAGCAAGCATGTATATACTGATTCATCTCCCTAATACCAAAATTTTCTTTCCCTGTTATAGTTCATTAAATTATGTTATCCAGTGTGTGTGTGTGTGTGTGTGTGTGAGAGAGAGAGAGAGAGAGAGAGAGAGAGAGAGAGAGAGAGAGAGAGAGAGAGAGAGGTGTGTCTGTAGTACATAGTTACTGTCCTGGTGACAAATGCTATGTCTGAATTTTCTTTCTTGACTAAGGTTATACCCATAAAAGGAAATGAGAAAGCCACAGAGGTAACAACAAGAAAAAAAACATCTCTTTGCAAAAGTGGAATAATTTTAAAAGTTCAGTTTATAATTACATTTTCAATTAATCATTCTTTTGGGGATGTTGTGTCTGAGAGAGGAGATGATACAGGGCACAGAGAGAAAGAACTTTAGTGTTTAATATAGCACATTATTTTAAGATACATGAAGTATGTGGTGAGACGCAGTAAAAATACATTTTGAAATAGAAATTTTAATTATATCTGCAAAGTTTTTCTACAGTATGAGTCGACATAGCCATAGTAAGAACAGAGAGTAACACAGATAAGAATGATCCTATTTTTGTTTGTTTGTTTGTTCTTTTATTTTTTTATTTTTTAATTGAATATTGTCTTCATTGGGTAAAACCTTTCCCAATATACCCCCTCCCCTAAGACTCCAACTCCTCCCCTGCTCCTTCCCTCTGACTCCATGTATATGCCTCTCCACCCTACACACTCCCTCCTCCCCCACCTCAGTTTCCTTTTGTTGTGGCCTCTGTTAAGCCTTTACCTGACCAAGGACCATTCCTCCCACTGATGCTCAACAAGGCCTTCCTCTGCCACATTTTTGGCTGGAACCATGTGTGCCCCTGGTCGATGGTTCAGTCCCTGGGAATCTTGGGGTGTCTGAGTGTCTGAAATCATTGTTCTTCCCATGGGGCTGGAAACCCCTGCAGCTCCTCTGGACCATCCTCCAGCTCCTCCATTGGGGACCCTGTGCCCAGTACAATAGAGACACATGCTCCACTATGTTTATAGCTGCCTTATTTATAATAACCAGAAGCTGGAAAGAATGCAGATATCCCTCAACAGAGGAATCGATAGAGAAACTATGGTATATATGCACAATGGAGTACTATCCAGCTATTAAAAACAATGAATTCATGAAATTCTTAGGCAAATGGATGGAACTAGAAAGTGTTATCCTGAGTGAGGCAACCCAATCACAAAAGAACATACATGGTATGCACTAACTAATAAGTGGATGTTAGTCCAAAAGCTGAAAATAAACAAGTTACAATTCACCCAGCACAGGAAGCTCAAGAAGAGGGAGGACTTAAGTGAGGGTGCTTCGGTTCCTCTAAGAAAGGGAACAAAATAGTGCCAGGAGCAATAAGGGAGACAATGTGTGGAGCAGAGACTGAAATAAAGACCACCCAGAGACTGCCCTACCTGAGGATTCATCCTATAAACAGTCAACAAACTCCGACACTACTATGGAGGACAAGAAGCGTGTACTAAAAGGAGCATAACAAATACAAAGGCAGATGCTAGCAACCAACTATTGGATCCTATTGTTTACCAACACAAATAATTATAATTCTAGACATTGGATCTGACATTATTATAAATTAAAGAAGATATGCAGATGGTTATGACTCAATAAGCTTCTTGGCATCAACAATAGAGTCTGGGTTTGGTGGCTGCATATGGAAAGGATCCCCAGATGGGGAAGTCTCTGGATGCCCTTTCCTTTAGTCTCCACTCTACTCTTTGTCCCTGCATTTTCTTTTGACAGGAGCAATTATGGGTTAATATATTTGAGGTGGGTGTGTGTCCCCATCCCTAAACAGGGGGCCAAGCCTAACCTCTGGATATGGTCTCTATAGATTCTTTGTTCCCTTTGTAGGGTATTTCAGCTAATGTCATCTTTGTTGGATCCTGAGAGCCTCTTGCATTCATAGTGTCTGGGACTTTCTAGTGGCTAACCCTATTCCCTGTGTTGCACTATTTCACACCTCCATTCAAATTCCTGACCCTATCTACTACCCTCCCACACGTGATCCTGCTACCAGTTTACCTCCTCCTCCTTTCTCCATCCCCGGTCCCTCTCTCCCTCTATTTTCCATGATTATTTTGTTCCCTCTTCTAAATAGGACTAAAACATCCACACATTGGTCTTCCTTCATCTTGAGCTTCATATGGACTGTGAGTTGAATCGTGGGTATTCTGAACTTTTTTCCTAATGTCCACTTACCAGTGAGTACATACCATGTGTGTTCTTTTGTGACTGGTGTCTTAGTCAGAGTTTCTATTCCTGCACAAACATCATGACCAAGAAGCAAATTGGGGAGGAAAGGATTTATTGAGCTTATACTTCCATGTTGCAGTTCATCACTAAAGGAAGTCAGGACTAGAACTCAGGCAGGTCAGGAAGCAGGAGCTGATGAGCTGATGCAGAGGCCATGGAGGGATGTTTCTTACTGGCTTGCTTCCCCTGGCTTGCTCAACCTGCTCTCTTATAAAACCCAAGAGCACCAGCCCAAAGGTGGTACCACCCACAAGGGGCCCTCTCCACTTGATCACTAATTGAGAAAATGCCCTACAACTGGATCTCATGGATGCACTTCCCCAACTGAAGCTCCTTTCTCTGTGATAACTCCAGCCTGTGTCAAGTTGATACACAAAACCAGCCAGTACAACTGGGTTACCTCACTCAGGATGATATTCCCTAATTCTATCCATTTGCCTAAGAATTTTATGAATTCATTGTTTTTAATAGCTGAGTAATATGCCATTGTATAAATGTACCACATTTTCTGTATTCATTCTTTTGTTGCAGGACATTTGAGTTATTTTCTGTTTCTGGCTATTATAAATAAGGCTGCTATGGACATAGTGAAGCATGTGTCCTTGTAATATATTGGAGCATCTTTTGGGTATATGCCTAGGAGTGGTACAACTGGGTTCTTAGGTAGTACTAATCTTCCAAGGAATTGCCAGACTCATTTCCAGAGTGGTTGTACTAGATTGCAATCCCACTAGCAAAGAAGTGTTCTTAATTTTCTACATCTTTGTCAGCATGGAAGGACACATTGCTCCAGCTGCATAAGTAGCACAGGATTGCCTTATCTGACATCAGTGTGAAGTTAGATCCTTTGTCCTGTGCAGGCTTTATGCCCCAAAGTAGGTAAATGCTAGGGTAGTGAGGCAGGGGTGTGGGTGGGGGAGCTCCCTCATAGAAGCAGGGTTGGAGGTAGGATGAGATAAGTGGTTTATGGAGTAGAAACCAGAAAGGGGGATTATATATGTGTGTCTGAGTTAAGGTTTTACTGCTGTGAACAGATACCATGACCGCAAGTCTTATAACAGACAACATTTAATTGGGCTGGCTTACAGGTTCAGAGTTTCAATCCATTATCATCAAGGTGGAACCATGGCAGCATCTAGGCAGACATGGTGCAGGAGGAGCTGAGAGTTCTACATCATCACTTGAAGGCTGTTAGCAATATACTGGCTTCCAGGTAGCTAGGACTAGGGTATAAAAGCCTGTGCCCTCACTGACACACCCACTCCAATAAGGACACACCTCCAAATAGTGCCACTCCTTGGGATAACCATATCCAAAACATGGTTTCACACACACACACATACACACACACACACTCACACACACACACAATATATATATATATATATATATATATATATATATATATATACCTCAATGAGCATGACATAGTCACTTATGTGTTATACATAATATATACTAAAGTACCAGTATACATTTTTAAATGAGTTGAAATAATGTATTTATATATATAGTTTTCATGCTACATTTAACTAGTCAGAATAAAACATTAAATACTTAGAACACATAAAATAAGAAATGTAACTTAGTCAATGCTATAAAATAATGTGAATTTTACTCAATATTATATAGCAGGTAAGTATATAAAAATAAATGCCATCTTAATTTTCTAATACTTATTCATTGTTTTGGGGGATTTGAGAAGTCAGAAATTACCAAAAATAAAACCCCTACACTTACTTTAGGGGGGAATTCCTGCATCTATGTGTTCATACAAAATTAAGAATTGGTACAATTTTTTATTCTTATGAAACTGCAGGAATCTCTTCATAACTCTAGACTTCTGTTCATAATCATAGAATATGTGAACTCCCCTCAATTCTTCATAGTTTCATAATGAGGAAATAACACAAGAGACATTTAAAGATAATATTTTATGTTTTGAATTTAACTACATTAATGAATATTGGTGACAAAATACCCAAGGTAATTGTCTTGTGAAGTTCATTTTGGCTAATGATGTTAGTAGTGTGAGAAAATTGTCCTTTAGCCATGTTTCTTTCAGTCTTATTCACTACACAACAAAAAATGCAAATATACAGTGCAGAGATCTATTCACCTTATGGCTCCTGGGAATCAAAAGAAATAGAAAGGATTGTGTTTGAGCAACCTTTATCAAGGGCAGGCTAAATAGCTTCTATAGGGGTCTTATTTTCCATGACCTACTGGAAAATTATAAATTCATAGACTGTCAATAGAAAAGAATGAAGGAAGGAAAGAAGGAAGGAAGGAAGGAAGGAAGGAAGGAAGGAAGGAAGGAAGGAACGAAGGAAGGAAGGAAGGAAGGAAGGAAGAAAGCTAAATGTCTATAATAAGTGGCTTTGGGAACCATTCAAAAATCCAAACTGGAACGTGTTTAATTTGGATAAAAGGGAATGTCAAAACCAAATCATAATATTTAAATATTCCATTTAAAAGTGAATCATAAGTTAGTGTCATTTTTTCAAGCTTTAAAGAAAGAACACTTAGTGGTATTTGCAGTGTTTTTGAACATCTGCATAGCTCAGCAATTTATTTTTGCCTCATCAATCATACAGACTATTCTCAGGAAGACCTGATCCGCAGCAAATCAGGCATAGAACTATCAGATGCTAGGAGAGTCTGAAATTCTTCTGTGCTGTCTCCCAACTATGCATGGTAATTTCAAACAAATGACCCTCATAGACATAGAACTGGTAGAAGACTAATCAAACTATTTGCTTATTTTTAATTTATTTATTCATACTCACATGAGTTTTTGGACAGTATCATACACATTTTTAACACAATCAGAAAAGTATTTTGGAAGTTTAGCATAATCATTAGATATTAATCATGACAAAAATAATACATTCAAGTAGATTTTCTCCAGAGAATGAGTGGGAGAATACAGGCAGGAGCACAGCAGCACCAGCCAGAGATAGCAGGACCAACTAACACTAGAGATAACCAGATGGCAAAAGGCAAAGGCAGGAATGTCACCAACAAAAATCAAGGCAACATGGCACCATCTGAACCCAAATCTCCCACAACAACAAGTCCTGGATACCCCAACACACTGGAAAAGCAAGATTTCGATTTAAAAATCACAGCTCAAGATACTGATAGAGGGCTTCAAGAAGGACATAAATAGCTCCCTTAAAGAAATACAGGAGAACACAGGTAAACAGGTAGAAACCCTTAAAGAATTACAGGAAAGCACAACCAAACAGGTGAAAGAACTGAACAAAACTATCCAGCATCAAAAAATTGAGGTAGAAACAGAAAATAAATCACAAAGGGAAACAGCTCTGGACATAGAAAACCTAGGAAAGAAGTCAGGAGTCATGGATGGAAGCATCAACAGCAGAATACATGAGATAGAAAAGAGAATCTCATATGCAAAGATATCAGAGAAAGCACTGACACAACATTAAAAAAAATGTAAAATCCAAAAATCTCCTGACCCAAAACATGCAGGAAATCCAGGACAAAATGAGAAGACCAAACCAAACAGGTGTAGAAGAGAGTGAAGATTTCCAACTTAAAGGCCTGTAAATGTCCTCAACAAAATTGTAGAAGAAAACCTCCCTAACCTAAGGGAAGAGATGCCCATCAGATATACAAGTGACCTACAGAACTCCAAAAAGATTGGATCAGGAAAAAAATTCCTCCTGTCGTGTAATAATTAAAACACCAAATGCACTAAACAAAGACTATTAAAAGCAGTAAGGGTAAAAAGGTCAAGTAACATATAAAGGCAGACCTATCAGAATTACACCAGACTTTTCACCAGAGACTATGAAAGCTGGAAGATTCTGGTCAGATGTCATATAGACCCTAAGGGAACACAAATACCAACCCAGGCTACTATATCAAGCAAAACTTTCAATCACCACAGATGGAGAAACAAGGTATTCCATAACAAAAACAAATTTACACAATATCTCCACAAATCCAACTCTTAAAAGGATAATGAATGGAAAACACCAAACAAGGAGGGAAACTACACACTAGAAAAAGGAAGAAATTAATCTTCTTTCAAGTAACCAAAAAGAAGAGAACCACACAAACATAACCCTACCTCTAATTAAACAAAAGTAACAGGAAGCAACAATAACTTCTCCTTAATATCTCTTATATCAGTGGACTCAAGTCTCCAGTAAAAAGACATAGACTAACAGACTAGATACATAAGCAGGACCCAACATTGTGCTGCATACAGGATACCCACCTCAGGCACAAAGACAGACACTACCTCAGAGGAAAAGACTGGAAAACAATTTTCCAAGCAAATAGTCCCAAGAAACAAGCTGATGTAACCATCCTAATAAGGAATAAAAACGATTTTCAACCTAAAGTAATCAAAAAAGATAAGGAAAGTCACTTCATACACATCAAAGTAAAAATCTACCAAGATGAACTCTCAATTCTGAACATATATTCTCCAAATACAAGGGTACCCACATTCAGAAAAGAATACTCTCATCAATGGACAGATCAGGGAAACACAAACTAAACAGATAAACAGTGAAACCAACAGAAGTTTTGGACTGAATGGATTTAACATATTTGTACAACATTTTATCCTAAAACAAAAGCATATACCTTCTTCTCAGCACCTCACAGTACCTTCTCCAAAATTGACTATATACTTGGTCATAAAACATATCTCAGAAGATACAAGAAGATTGAGATTATTCCATGCACTCTATCAGATCACCACAGACAAAGGCTGGTCTTCAATAACAACAACAAAAAAACAGAAATCACACATATACACAGAAACTGAACAACACTTTACTCAATGATAACTTGGAAGAAATAAAGAAATTAAAGAGTTTTTAAGAGTTTAATGAAAATGAAGGTGCAACATACCCAAATATGGGACACAATGAAAGCAGTGCTAAGAGGAAAACATATAGCTCTGAGTGTCTCCAAAAAGAAACTGGAAAGAGCATACACAAACAGCTTAACAGCATTGCTGAAGGCTCTAGAACACAAACAAGCAAACACACACAAGAAAAGTAGAAGGCAGGAAATGATCAAACTCAGGGCTCATATCAACCAAGTAGAAACAAAAAGACCTATACAAATAATCAACCAAACCAGGAGCTGGTTCTTTGAAAAAAAAACCAAAAAAACAAAAACAAACAAACAAACAAAAAAAAACAAGATAGATAAACCCTTAGCCAAACTAACCAGAGGGCACAGAGACAGTATCCAAATCAGCAAAATCAGAAATGAAAAGGGAATTATCAGATCCTACTACAAAAGCCTATACTCTCAAATGTGCAAAATCTAGATGCAATGAACAGTTTTCTAGACAGATACCAGGTACCAAATTTAATCAGGATCAGATAAATGATCTAAACAATCCCATAACCCCTAAAGAAATAGAAGCAGTCATTAATAGTCGCCCAACTAAAATTGCCCAGGACCAAATGGATTCAATGTGAATTTCTACCAGTCCTTCAAAGAAGACTTAACATCAATACTCTTCGATGGATTCCACAAAGTAGAAACAGAAGGAACACTACCCAACTCATTTTGTGGAGCCACAATTACCCTGATACCTAAACCAAACAAAGACTCAACAAAGAAAAAGAACTTTAGATCAATTTCTCTTGTGAATATCAATGCAAATACTCAATATAATTATTGATCACATCCAAACAATCATCCACTATGATCAAGTAGGCTTCATCCCAGGGATACAGGGATAGTTCAATATACAGACATCCATCAATGTAATCCACTATATAAACAAACTAAAAGAAAAAAAAAACACCTTCATTAGCTGCTGAGAATATATTTGACAAAATCCAACACCTCTTCATTATAAAAGTCTTGCAAAGATCAGGAATTCTAGTCCAATACCTCAACAAAGTAAAATCAATATGCAGCAAACTAGTAGCCAACATCAAAGTAAATGGAGAGAAATTTGAAGCAAGCCCACTGAAATCATAGACAAGACAGGCTGCCCTCTCTCTCCATACCTGTTCAATATAGTGCTCAAAGTCTGAGCCAGAACAATTAGACTTCAAAAGACGGTTAAAGGGATTCAAATTGAAGAGGAAGGAGTCAAAATATAATGGCTTGCAGATGATATGATAGTATACTTAAGCAACCCCAAAAATTCCACCGGAGAAATCCTAAACCTGATAAACAACTTCATCAAAGTGACTGGATATAAAATTAACTCAAACAAATAAGTAGCTGTCCCATACTCAAAGGTTAAAACACTGAGAAAGATTAGTGAAATGACACGCTTCACAATAGACACAAATAATATAAAATATCTTGGTGTGACTCTAACCAAGCAAGTGAAAGATCTGCATGACAAGAACTTCAAGTCTCCGAAGGAAAAAAATTGAAGAAGATCTCAGAAGATGGAAAGATCTCCCATGATCATGGATTGGTGGTGTTAATATAGTAAAAATGGACATCTTGTATAAAGCAATCTACAGATTCAATGCAATCCCCACAAAAATTCCAACACAATTATTCTTGGAGTTAGAAAGAGCAATTTCCAAATTTATCGGGAATAACAAAAAACCCAGAATAGTGAAACTATTCTCAATAATACAAGAACTTCTGGCAGAATCACCATCCCATATCTCAAGCTCTACTACAGAGCAATAGTGGAAAACACTGCAGGGTATTGGTACAGTGACAGGTAGATCAATGGAACGGAATTGAAGACCCAGAAAAGTGACCACACAATTATGGTCACTTGATCTCTGTAAAAGGATCTAAAACCATCCAGTGGGAAAAAAAAAGACATCATTTTCAACAAATGCTGTGAAGTGGATATTAGCCCAAAAGTTCAGAATATCCAAGATATAACTCACAGACCATATGAAGATCAAGAAAAAGGAGGACCAAAGAGTGCATTCTATGATCCTTATTGGAAAGTGGGTCAAAATACCCATGGCTCACAGCTAACCAATAGAATGAACATAGGTCCTCAATGGAACAACTAGAGAAAGGACACAAGGTGCTGAAGAGGTTTACAGCTCTGTAGGAGAAACAAAAATATGTACCATCCAGTATACCCAGAATTCCCAGGGACTAAACCATCAATCAAATAGTACACATGGAGGAACCCATGGCTCCAGCTACATATGTAGCTGATGACGACCATTTCAGATATCAATGAGGGGAAGAGACCATTGGTGCCATGAAGGCTGGATTCCCCTTAACAGGGGAATGCAAGTCAAGAAATTGGGAGGGTGATGAACAGGGGCAGGGGGAATGGGATAGGGGTTTTCAGAGGATTAATGTGAAAAGGGCATACCTTTTGAAATGTAAATAAAGCAAATATCTAATAAAAATACATTCAAGTGAAAAATTTAATCCATAATTGAATGTAAAACAATGTTTCATTATGTAGGATATTGCTTAGTGTTTCTGTTTTATTTGTTTTCATTTTTGTATGGATTCATATGTACATTTGTATGCACACACATGTCCATACATATGTATGTGTGAGTATATATGTGAGTGTATGTTTTGTGTGTGTGTGTCTATATGTTTATGCGTATGTTTGTAGGTGCATTCATGCTCTGGTAATGGAAATTAAGAGTTTAGTATAAACCAGGTAAGCAGTCTACCACTGAACACAATCTTCAGTCTAATTTATTATTATTATTATTATTATTGTTATTGTTATTGTTACTAATTTTAATAATTCATTATTATTTTAACTGTCAAAGCCTACTATCCCATACTTTGTAATATAAAATAAAATAATAAAATAAGATTTTAAAAGTATCTAGCAATGGTTAGTTTTTAATTATTATCTTAAATTGTTTTATACAGTCCATCATTATGCTCTTCCTGTTCTTCCCTCTGACAGTTCCACATCTCATTCCTCCTCCCCTTCTCTAAAATAATGCAATGTTTTTTCAAAATTATACTTCTTTGAGAAGATAGAAAAATCCACAGCACACATAAATAGAAATACATGTAAATTTGTGAAGTCTGCATAAAAATATAATTATGCTTTATTCCTTTTCAGGTGTTATCTATAGAGCTCTTATTTGTAACCTCCATTATTTCTGAAGGTATTGAATTCATAAAGTAATATGAAAGTTTTACTATTTCTATTAATTCTTTAGAGATTACAGGGCTGCAAACATAATCAAATTTATTTATCAGAGGAATGTTTAACACTAAATAGAATTCTGGGTAAATATCAAAGTGAGAAAAACAAAAACAACAACAACAAAACTCCACAACCTTAGATCAGAAGGTACTTTGCAAAACTGAGGAGTTAATGAGTAAATTATACATGTTTTGGGGCTCACTACTTCAAAGACTTTTGATTAAGTCATTATGATATAATACAAGAATTTTATATTTCTAAGATGACCCATTAATTTGAGTACAATCACTTCACAAAAATCATTACCCAATGTTGGCAAAAATTGCTCAGCTGGCCAAAGAAATTGCTATAGTCCAGACTATCTAAGGTCCATCTAAAGAATCCACACTCTGAATATCGAGAGTGACTCAAAGGACTCTGTCCTCTAATTTGCATATTCATACCATGAATCAATTAATGATCCACCACCACACACGAAATAAATGTAAATCAATTTATTAGTCCAATTTATTTTGTTTATGTAAATGTTTAAAGTAAAATTGTGTTAGTTTATATGAATGGTTTTTGAGTTGGATTCTTTTCTGTTTTAAACTTCTAAAAAAAATCTCAAAAATGCAGCTCCTTATAAAGGGTTTGCTTTTGTTGTTTTTAGTTAAGTTTGTTTTCATGTATGAAAGTGCATGTTAATTGAGTGCATGTGAGGAGACTAAAACCTATGAATCTCTTAGGAGACTGAGTTACAAAAAGTTGTGATTTGCCTTATGTGCATAATAAAAACCAACTAGGGTTCTTGTCATTGTCAATGTTCTATGGTTGTAAACGGTTACACCATGAGTACAGCAATTGCTGTAATAGAAAGCATTTAATTGGAGTTTGCTTATGCTCTGAGAGGCATTACAATGGCAATATTATCATGTGAGGGAACATGATGGCACTTAAGAACACTGAAGATATAGCTAAAGGTTCTATATCTGAATTCACAGGCTATAGAAAGCACTTAGTTTGGTGTGGGCATTTTTTTTTTCTGGGCACACATCATCATGTGACATTTTTCTACTTTGAAAGGTTTCTTTCTGCAGTTTATATATTTCAAATATGCAAATTGCTAAAAGAAATTCTGATGTTTAATTACCATAGACAAGCATATTATAGGTAAAGTTTTATAGTGCTTACATTGTATATGTGAAGTATATAGATCATGAATACATATGTTGATTAAGGGAAGCATGTAGTTCTGTAGCAAACAGCCTGGTCAGTCCAGACTTAGGTATTGTCTACATCTGGGAAGTCCCTTAAGATTACATTTTTTTTTATTGGATATTGTGTTTACTTACATTTCAAAAGTTATCCCCTTTTCTGGTTTCCCATTTGGAATCCCCTATTGCATCCTCCCTCCCCCTCCTTCAATAAGGGTGCTCTGGCAGCCCTCTTCCCAATCCCACCTCACTGCCCTGGCATTCCCCAACACTGGGGCATCCTGCCTTCACAGGTAAAATGGCCTGTCCTCCCATCAATGCCATACAAGTCCAAAAGAAGATAGCCACACAAACATAATTCTACCTCTAACAACAAAAGTAATGGGAAGCAACACTTACTATTCCTTAATATCCTTAACATCAATGGACTCAATTTCCCAATAAAAAGAAATAGACTAACAGTCTGTACACTTAAACAGGACCCAGCATTGTGATGCAAACAGGATATAAACCTCAGTGAGAAAGACAAACACTACTTCAGAGTAAAAAGGCTGGAAAATAAAAATTTCCAAGCCAATGGTCATAAGAAACAAGCTGGAGTAGCCTTTCTAATATTGACTAAAATCGACTTTAAACAAAATTATCAAAAAAGATAAAGAAACAAACTTCATACTCATCAAAGATAAGAAAAATCTACTAAGATGAACTCTCAATTTTGAACACCTATTCTTCAAATGCAAGGGCACCCGCATTCATAAAAGAAACTTTACTAAGGCTCAAAGCACACATTGCACCTCACACAATAATAGATGGAGACTTCAACACTCTGCTCTCATCATGGAAACAGAAATTCAACAAAGGGCAATTGAAACTAAGTGAAGTTATGAACCAAATAGATTTAACATATCTATAGAACATTTCATCCAAAAAAAAAAAATACCTTCTTTTCATACCGCATGGTACTTCTCCGAAATTGACCATATAATTGGTCATAAAACGGGTCTCAACAAATACAAGAAGACTGAAATAATCCCATGAAATAATCCCTATCAGATCACTACAAACTAAGGCTGGTCTTCAATAACAACAACAACAACAACAAAACAACAGAAAACCCACATACACATGAGAGTTGAACAACACTGTACTCGATAAATTGGACAGTGAAGAAATAAAGCAATTAAAGGCATTTTAGAATTTAGTGAAAATGAAGGTTCAACTGACCCAAACTTAATGGAACACAACGAAAGCAGCTTTAAGAGGAAACCATCAACCTAGGGGTACACATGGTGCCAGCTGCAATTGTGGAGGAGGAATGCATTGTTGAGCATCAGTGGGAGGAGAGGTCCTTGGTCCTATAAAGGCTTGATAGATGCTCCAGTGTTGTGAAATCAAGGGGTTTTGTAGGTGGGAGTGGGTTGGACAGAGGGTCTTCTTCTTGGAGGCACAGGGTGGGAGGGTGGGTTGTGGGGACTTGTTTGGAAGGGGAGGAGTAGGGAAAGGGTATAACATTTGAAATGAAGAATATATTCAATTAAAAAAGAGGAAATTCATAGCTCTGCGTCCCTCCAAAAACAAACTGGGGAGAACATACACTAGCAGCTGACAGCACATGTGAAAGCTATAGAACAAAATGAAGCAAATAATACCCAAAAGGAGTTGGCAGCAGGAAATATCAAACTCAGGGCTGAAATCAACCAAGTAGAAACATAAAAGAACTATATAAAGAATCAACAAAACCAGAAGCTTGTTGTTTGAGAAAATCAACAAGATAGATAAACCCTTACCCAGATTAACTAGAGAGGGCACAAAGGCAGTATCCAAATTAACAAAATGAGAAATGAAAAAGGAGACATAACAACAGAAACTGAAAAAAATTCAAAAAATCATCAGATCCTACTACAAAAGTCTATACTCAACAAAACAGGAAAACCTGGATGAAATGGACAATTTTCCAGACAGATACCATGTACCAAAGTTAAATCAGGATCAGATAAACCATTGAAACAGTCAAATAACTCCTAAAGAAATAGCATCTGTCATTAATGGTCCCAACCAAAAAAAGGCCCAGGACCAGATGAATTTAGGGCAGAATTCTATCATGCCATCAAAGAAGGCCTATTGCCAATACTCTTTAAACTGTCTACAAAATAGAAACAAAAGGAACCCTACTCAATTTGTTCTATGAAGCCACAATTATGCTTATACCTAAACTACACAAAGGTGTGGGCATTTTGAGATCTAAAAACATACCCACCTTTACTGGCTTCACATTCAAATACATTTTCATCACTTTTCTGTTTTTGTTGTTTTTTTTCCCACTGCTTAAGGTTTTATTTAATTCCTTTCTACAAACTGACAGATTAGCTACATGGGTCTTGCCATGAATTCACCACTCCTTTTATGCCATCTAGCTTTAGGTTATTCTTTAAATTATTTATCTTCCTGGGTGCATAAATTAGCTACATTGGAATTCCTGGTGATCCTTTACTCAGTAAACTGTATATTTTGTATCATTCTTTGTTCATCTTGGTGTTTTTCCTTATAGATCTACATAAGAGTCACCACTAATAATCTTTATGACACACTTAAGACTAGGTTACCTTGAAATCTCTGCGAACACCTTTTATTCAAACTTTTCAATTTATCGTTAGGCAGATTTTTCTGGCAAAGGCAAAAAAGCAACAATATTTATTCTCTGTCAAAATATCACACAGGAAATTGTTTCTAGGTGATAAGTAATATTCTTCCCCTCTAAAACTCTCCAGCCATCATAATCTACCTTATTATAAACACCATCTTCACACTCCTACTAGTATGGCACCCTAGACCCCACTTAAAGCGTTCAATAATGATCAGGCCTATTATAGATGTATCCTGCTCCCGGATAGCATCTTTTGTCTTAGTCAATTTTCTAATGATGTAAAGAGACACACCACGACCATAGCAAACACCTACAAAGGAAACCACTTAAGTAAAGATTGCTTGCAAATACCTTAGTTTAATCCACAACCATAACAGCACAAGGCCGGAACGAGAGAGCATGGTTGCATACAGGCAGACATTGTGCTAGAGAAATAACTGAGAGTTCTACAGCTAGATTGGCAGGCAGCAGGAAGAGAACGACATTGGGTCTGGCCTTGTCTGTGGAAGCATCAAAGCCCACCTTCAGTGACACTTCTTCAAAAAGGCTAAATCTACTCCAACAAGGCCAGACCTCCTACTCATTCTCAAATAGTGCCACTCCCTGATGATCAATCATTTAAATATGGGGACTATTTTTATTCAAACCCACACAGTCTTCTACAAAAGCAGTATACATATATTTTATTTTTATAATTCTTATTACTTTCCCAAGTAATCCAAAGCCATTTTGTGAACAGAGTGGCCAAGTGTACCCCCACAGTAGGAACAACAATATGAACCAACCAGTATCTCTAGAGCAGTATACACACTTAATTAGTAAACAATCCCCAAAACCCTTAATATCATTTTTATGTTGCAATAATCTCATTTTAAGTGTTTTCTACAATTATTCATTAAATGTATCTTTATCTAAATTCATTAACTAATTTCTATAATTAGTTTCTTTTAGTATATTTGAACTATATACATTTGAGTATCATATGACAGATAATGGTTGTTTTTATAATTTAATTTTATTCAGAACTGAAAATTCTTTTCATGTGAAACTGAGAATATATGACAGGTAAAGTTGATAAAAAATTATACATCCAAATTAAATATGCTAATGTACTCAATATTTCCTCAAAAAGTTTAAGGTCCACATTGCAAAGCAAAGTGGAACAAAATTGTTATGTGTACATTATGAAATAGAGTTCAGTGTCATCTGAATGCATAATTATGTCATGATTCTGTTGTAATAAAAATAAAGGATTATCTAGGTTGTAGTGCTTCATAAAAATGCAAACTTTTAGTACTGAAAAATACATGAAAGCTAAATATTTGTGTCCACTAAAAATTAAAGCTTAGCAAGCAAATATCCTCAGATACAAAGAAGAGTATATTAGCCAAGAACTTTCTTGGTTTTAATTCCTGCTTTCCTCCTTTGAGTCCACATCTGGCACCATGTCTTTCAAAATTCCCTGCCAAACAAGCTAATGACTCCTACTCTGAATAGGTATTATTTGGTTTTCATAGATAAACAAATGGTTGTATGTTGTATATTGCAATTAAGCTCTACCAAATTATGTGCATACACTCTGGACATGCTGTAACTGTTATTATTAATATTTAGGCACATCTGTGTTCTCCAATCGTATCATCAGCAATTGAAGAAATACTAGAACACATAAAGCAGAAATATTTGTCACTGATTCAGAAATTAGCCATCATTCAAAATTGGGCCAATAAGCATATTGAGTTCTGCATTAAAACCTTATTGAAATACTTCCTTATTAAGCAATTCTTTGGTAAGAATACTTAGAAGAAATGCTCAAGAGAAACAGCAAAGCAGCTCTTTATAATCTTCTCCAAGAAAATAAACCAATTTTGTTCAACGGGTTTACTGAAGATTTTTATTGATTGCAGATATCCATGGAAATCATTGGAATTTGTTAAAAGTATAGCTCATAAATGAAATAAATTTTCATTTCAATGAATATTAAATCTTCTTAAAATACATCAGTTGGACAAATACTGAATAAACTACAAACTTGTGGATTTTTTATGAAAACATTATCAATTGTTGAATTTAGATCTAAAAAATAAAAATGCTGAGTTTTATGATTAATGCATATCTATATATAAATACTAACCACGCAATAGTTTAGCAAGCTTTGATTTTGACTTGTATTTCCCTGGTATGTTTTGAAGTCTGCAAGCTGTGATAAGTAATAAGTATGGCAACAATCATAGGAAATTATGTGCACATATCAAATTTATAGCATCCTTGCTTATTTAAATGTTTATATATGAAACTATTTCTATTTTCATTTTATATGCTATTAAAATATAATCCATATTATTTCAATAATTATGTCAATTTATGTTATTATTTTAACACATATATCTTTCATACATTGAAATATTTCTTTTAAAAACACCTTTTTAGTATATTTTAAAATATTCTAGAATAACAATTCTAGTTTTTAACTTATTCTCTATCTTTGCTCTGTTCATTTGAATATTTTGTGATTTCATTCAAACCTTAGGATTGCTTTTGTCTAAATTTTTGAAGATGGCATTGCTGTTTTAATAAGCATTACACTGGATTTATACGTTACTTTTATTAATACTATAACCAATAGTATTAATAAATAGTGCTTCTAATAATTAGTTGACAATATCTTATATTTTCTTTGTGTCTGCTTCAAATACTTTCATCAGTGTTTCTACAGTTTTCAGTATAGAAGCCTTATACCTTCTCTGTCAAATTTCTTCCATTTTATACAATTATTCAGGGATTGAGCAGCTTCCTATTGGAGTGAATAAATACCTGGAAGTTAATGTAGCAGAATAAAAAAGAGAAAAATATTAACACACATAAAACAATCAATATTTAATAGTTACCAATAAGAAAAGAAAATACTGAGTAACTAGACTCAGAAAACTTACCATTATCTTCTTCCAATTGCTGTGCACATAACCAACTTACTACATTTTAAAGGTGGATCTTTATTCAAAAGAGCAAACATGCTATACTAAAGCATAATGAACTTTCCACGACACTGGTGTCATTAAAATCTTTTTTTTGGTCCAAAACTACAAATCCATAGGAAGCAAAATAAAACATTAGAATGTATTTCATGAAATACCATCCTACAGGAGGGACTGGAGAGATGGTTCAATGGTTAAGAGCACTGACTTCTCTACCAGAAGTCCTTAGTTTACTTCCCAAACACTACCTGGTCGCTCACAACCACCTATAATGGGATGCAGTGCCCTCTTCTGGTGAGTCTGAAGAGAGTGACAGAGTACTTGCATATATTAAATAAATAAATCTTTTCTTTCTTTCTTTCTTTTTTTAATACCATTGTCATCCATCACTTCTTTATCTTAGTCATTGAAGCAGGATACTCAGCCAAACACAGAGATCACATACATGATCATTTTTACTAATCCATCTGGGAATATCCTATCTCTGTGGAGTCTGGAATTAGAGGGTAAAGGCCATAGCTACATAGCATCTATGTGTGGTCTGGGGATCTGATACCTTGGATATCTTGCTCTCAGGATTGTGTGCCAAGCTCTTTCACCCCTGAGGTGTCTCCCCAAACTTTCTCCCTCCCTTACCTTTCCTATCTTCCTTCCTTTCTTCTTTCTTCATTTTCTCATTGACAGTTTGCCCACTATGGTGTGTCTCAGCATTTTTATGGCTAGACTGAGGTTATATCTCATTGGAAAGAGTATGATGGAAATTCTACTTCCATTAAGAGATTACATAGCTCCACTGATGGAGGATGACTCTAGACATAAGTTTCTGGCATCCCATAAAAAACTAGAGTGCATTCTAGCACTAAACTATCTGTGGCGGAACACATTCATTAAGGAAAAAAAATGGAAAGAAAAATAAATGCTATTTTCTCACTAATATATGAAATCAAAAGAAGCTATTTTCATAAAATTAGGAGGTAAACAAGTAGAGATTAGAAATTATTGAGTGTAAGTGGTAAAGGAAATAAGGCATGTTTAGCCTATTATACAAGATATACAAAATATACAATATATAAAATAAATAAGAAAAGTAAGATTGAAGGAACAGATGTTAGTATGCTAGTGCATGCTACTGTATCTTATGGGTAGGGGTTGAGATCAATGGTAAGATAAATACCTAACAGTTGCATAAACCTAAGTTTAGTCACAAATACCCTCTGAAGTTAGTTCAAATATTTTATAATAGCTAGAAAACTGTATATTTAATGGTCTCTCCACAAAACTACTGCATTATATAACTTGTCAAATGTATTTATTTGCTGGAGACCAGAATAGGGAGAGAATCCCCGTGGCCATATTCACTGCAGTCTGGGGCAGAAGAGCTTCACTAGGTACTCATATCACCCCAAGCTTTAGATCTCTGGGGGTGCAAACTGCCAGGGGTCTGCCCACACCCAAGAACTGAGCACATAGGCAGTCCACCGGGCATGGGGCCTATGTCCTGCCTGGAGACCAGCAAAGGGAGAGAATCCCTGCGGCCATATTCACTGCCAGCCTGGGCAGAAGAGCTTCACTAGGTAATGTATCACCCCAAGCTTTAGATCTCTGGGGGTGCAAATCACCAGGGGTCTGCCTGCACCCAAGATCAGAGCACATAGGTGGTTTGTCTTCCAGTCTGCCTGGCATGGGGCCTGTGACCTGCCTGGAGACCAGCAGAGGGAGAGAATCCCTGCGGCCATATCCACTGCCTGCCAGAGCAGATGAGCATCACTAAGTACTGTATCACCCCGAACTTTAGATCTTTGGGGGTTCAAACTGCCAGAGGTCTGCCTACACCCAGGACCTGAGCACACAGGTGGTTCATCTCCCAGCTGGTAGGTCATGGGGCCTGTATCCTACATGAGAATAAACAGAGGGAATGACCCCCCACTCACCTTCTTTGCTCCATAACAGAGCAGTCTGAGAACACTTGGTTCACCTTAACAACCCAAGTATAACATTTCTTGAGGCAAGACTGAGAAGGGCTCCAAAGACACAAAAGAGGAAGGCAGCATATCAGTAATCTCTGCCAGAGGAAACCCAGTCATCCAGTGTCGCAGAAATAGCCCTAAAGGTCCACAATAAGTTGTGGCACCAGACAGTGACAATAAGACCATCTAACACCTGTGAGAACTAGATGGCTAAAGGCAAGCATAGGAACGTTACTAACAGAAACCAAGGCATTATGGCAGCATCTGAACCCAATTCTCCAACAATAGCAAGTCCTGGATACCCCAACACACCAGAAAAACAAGAGTTGGCTTTAAAAGCACTGGTAAGGATGCTGTTAGAGGAACACATGAAGGACATAAATAAATCTCTTAAAGAAATTCAGGAGAAAAATGATCAAAATCCTGAAGCCCTTACAAGGGAAACACAAAAATCACTTAAAGAAATTCAGGACAATATGGGTCAGAAGTTTGTACCCAATAAGGAGGAAATGCAAAAATCACTTAAAAAATTACAGGAGAACTTTGAACAACAGGCAGAAGTCATGAAAGAGGAAAAACAAAAATCTCTCAAAGACTTAGAGGAAAACACAAACAAGCAAATGATGGAACTGAGCAAAAACTTCCTGGATCTGAAAACAGAAGTAGAAACAACTAAGAAAGCACAAAGGGAGACAACTTTGGAGATAGAAAACCTTGGGAAGAAATCAGGAGACATAGATGCAAATATCAACAACAGAATATAAGAGATAGAAGAAAGAATCTCAGATGCTGAAGATACCATGGAAACCATGGACTCCACAGTCAAAGAAAATGCAAAATGTAAAAAGCTTGTAAGCCAAAACATTCAGGAAATCCAGGACACAATGAGAAAGCCAAATCTAAGGATTACAGGCATTGATGAGAGTGAAGATTTACAACTTAAAGGGCCAGCAAATATCTTCAACAAAATTATGGAAGAAAACTTCCCTAGCCTAAAGAGAGAGATGCCCATGAATATACAAGAAGCCTACAGAACTCCAAACAGACAGGACCAGAACAGAAATACTTCCTGTCACATAACAATCAAAACCTCAAATGTACTAAACAAAGAGAGAATACTTAAGGCAGTAAGAGAAAAAGGGCAAGTAACATATAAAGGAAGACCTATCAGAATTACAGCAGACTTCTCACCAGAGACCATGAAAGCTAGAAGATCCTGGGCGGAACTCATACAGACTCTAAGAAAACACAAATGCCAGCCAAGGCTACTATACCCAGTGAAACTCTCAATCACTTATAGATAGAGAAACCAAGATATTCCATGACAAAACCAAATTTAAACAAAATCTTTCCACAAACCCAGCCATACAAAGGATAATAGGGGGAAAACACCATTACAACAGGGAAACTATACCCTGAAAAAAACAAGATATTAAGATTCTTTCATCAAACTCAAAAGAAGATAACCACACAAGTATAAAATTAACATCAAAAATGATGGGAAGCAATAACCACTACTCCTTAATATCTCAACATCAATGGACTCAATTCCACAATAAAAAGACATAGACTAAGAGACTGGTTACATAAACAGGACCCTACATTTTGCTGCATACAGGAAACACACCTCAGTGTCAAAGACAAAAATTACCTTAGAGTAAAAGGCTGGAAGACAATTCTACAAGCAAATGGTCTCAGGAAACAAGCCAGAGTTGCCATTCTAATATCAGATAAAATTGACTTTCAACCTAAAGTCATCAAAAGAGACATAGAAGGTCACTTCTTGCTGGTCAAAGGAAAAATCCAACAAGAAGAACTCTCAATCCTGAACATCTATGCTCCAAATACAAGGGTGCCCTCATTTATAAAAGAAACTTTGCTAAAGCTCAAAGCACACATTGCCCCTAACACAGTAATTGTAGGTGACTTCAACACTCCACTCTCATAAATGGACCGATCAGGAAAACAGAAACTAAACAGGGAGACAGTGAAACTAATTGAAGCTTTGGACCAATTGGATTTAGCAGATATATAGAGAACTTTTCATCCCAAAGCAAAAGAATATACCTTTTTCTCAACACCTCAGGGTACCTTCTCCAAAATCAATCATATAGTTGGTCACAAGACAGACCTCAACAAATATAAGAAGATTGAAATAATCCCATGCCTCCTATCAGATCACTATGGAGTAAAAGTGGTATTTAATAACAATAAAAACAACAGAAAGACCACATACACATGGAAACTGAAAAATACTCTACTCAATGATACCTTGGTCAAGGAAGAAATAAAGAAATAAATCAAAGATTTTTTTTTAATTTTTTATTCGATATAATTTATTTACATTTCAAATGATTTCCCCTTTTCTAGCCCCCCGACTCCCCGAAAGTCCCGTAAGCCCCCTTCTCTTCCCCTGTCCTCCCACCCACCCCTTCCCACTTCCCCGTTCTAGTTTTGCCGAATACTGTTTCACTGAGTCTTTCCAGAACCAGGGGCCACTCCTCCTTTCTTTTTGTACCTCATTTGATGTGTGGATTATGTTTTGGGTATTCCGGTTTTCTAGGTTAATATCCACTTATTAGTGAGTGCATACCATGATTCACCTTTTGAGTCTGGGTTACCTCACTTAGTATGATGTTCTCTAGTTCCATCCATTTGCCTAAGAATTTCATGAATTCGTTGTTTCTAATGGCTGAATAGTACTCCATTGTGTAGATATACCACATTTTTTGCATCCACTCTTCTGTTGAGGGATACCTGGGTTCTTTCCAGCATCTGGCAATTATAAATAGGTTATATGCTATGAACATAGTAGAGCATGTATCCTTATTACATGGTGGGGAATCCTTTAGGTATATGCCCAGGAGTGGTATAGCAGGATCTTCTGGAAGTGAGGTGCCCAGTTTTCGGAGGAACCTCCAGACTGCTTTCCAGAGTGGACACCATCAAGAGGACAAATCGGCAACCAACAAATTGGGAAAAGATCTTCACCAATCCTACATCAGATAGAGGGCTAATATCCAATATATATAAAGAACTCAAGAAGTTAGACTCCAGAAAACCGAACAACCCTATTAAAAAATGGGGTACAGAGTTAAACAAAGAATTCTCACCTGAAGAACTTCGGATGGCGGAGAAACATCTTAAAAATGCTCAACTTCATTAGTCATTAGGGAAATGCAAATCAAAACAACCCTAAGATTTCATCTTACACCAGTCAGAATGGCTAAGATTAAAAATTCAGGAGACAGCAGGTGTTGGAGAGGGTGTGGAGAAAGAGGAACACTCCTCCACTGCTGGTGGGGTTGCAAATTGGTACAAAGATTTTTTTACAATTTAATGAAATTGAAGGCACAATATACACAAATCTATGGAACACAATGAAAGCAGTGCTAAAAGGAAAATTCATAGCTTTGAATAACTTCAAAAAGAAATTCGAGAGAGCATAGACTAGAAGATTAATGGAACAACTGAAAGCCCTGGAACAAAAAGAAGCTAGTTCACCAAGGAGGAGTAGAAGAGAGGAAATCATCAAACTCAGAGCTGAAATAAATCAAGCAGAAACCAAGAGAACAAGACAAAGAATCAACAAAACCAGGAGCTGGTTCTTTGAAAAAATCAACAAGATAGATAAACCCTTAGCCAGACTAACGAAAGAGCACAGAGAAAGTATCCAAATTATCAAAATTAGAAATGAAAAGGGAGATATTACAACAGAAACTGAGGAAATTCAAAAAATCATTGTATCCTACTACAAAAGCCTGTACTCAACACAACTGGAGAATCTGGAGGAAATGGACAATTTCTTAGACAGATACCAAATACCAAAATTAAACCAGGATCAAACAGATCATCTAAACAGAGCCAAAACCCCTAAAGAAATAGAAGGAGTCATAGATAGCTTTCCGACCAAAAGAAGCACAGGACCAGATGGTTTCAGTGCAGAATTCTATCAGACCTTCAAAGAAGACGTAACAGCAATACTCTTCAAACTATTCCACCATATAGAAACAGAAGGAACACTACCCAACTCCTTATAAGATGCCACAATTGCACTGATACCAAAACCACACAAAAATACAACTAAGAAAGAGAATTTCAGGCCAATTTCCCTTATAAATAGCAATGCAAAAATACTCAATAAAATTCTTGCACACAGAATCCAAGAACATATCAAATGATCATCCACCAGGAACAAGTAGGCTTCATCCCAGGGATGCAGGGATGGTTCAATATAAGGAAATCCATCAATGCAATCCACTACATAAACACACTCAAAGAAAAAAACCACATGATCATTTCATTAGATGCTGAAAAGGCATTTGACAAAATTCACCATCTTTTCATGCTAAAAATCTTGGAAAGGACAGGAATTCAAGGCCCATATCTAAACATAGTAAAAGCAATATACAGCAAACCGGTAGCCAACATCAAACTAAAAGGAGAGAAATTTGAAGCAATCCCCCTAAAATCAGGGACTAGACAAGGCTGCTCCCTCTCTCCATATCTTTTCAATATAGTTCGTGAAGTCCTAGCGAGAGCAATTATACAACATAAGGTCAAAGGGATACAAATTGGAAAGGATAAGTCAAACTATCATTATTTGTAGATGATATGATAGTATACTTAAGTGACCCAAAAAACTCTACTAGAGAACTCCTACAGCTGAGAAACAACTTCAGCAAAGTGGCTGGCTACAAAATCACCTCAAGCAAATCAGTAGCCTTTATATACTCAAAGGATAAGCAGACTGAGAAAGAAATTAGGAAAATGACACCCTTCACAATAGCCACAAACAGCATAAAGTATCTTGGGGTGACTCTAACCAAACAAGTAAAAGAACTATATGACAAGAATTTCAGATCTCTAAAGAAAGAAATCGAAGAAGATCTCAGAAAATGGAAAAATCTTCCATGCTCATGAATTGGCAGGATTAATATAGTTAAAATGGCCATCTTGCCAAAGGCAATCTACAGATTCAATGCAATTCCCATCAAAATTCCAAACCAGTTCTTCATAGAGCTAGAAAGAGCAATGCTCAAATTCATCTGGAATAACAAAAACCCCAGGATAGCTAAAACTATTCTCAACAGTAAAAGAACTTCAGGGGGATTCAGTATCCCAGACCTCAAACTTTACTACAGAGCAATAGTGATTAAAAACTGCACAATATTGGTACAATGTCAGGCAAGCAGATCAATGGAATAGGATTGAAGACCCAGAAATGAACTCACACACCTATGGTCACTTGATCTTCGACAAAGGAGCTGAAAGCATCCAGTGGAAAAAAGATAGCCTTTTCAACAAATGGTGCTGGTTCAACTGGAGAAGAATGCGAATTGATCCATTCTTATCTCCTTGTACTAAGCTCAACTCCAAATAGATCATGGACCTCCACATAAAACCTGACACACTGAAACTAATAGAAAAGAAACTGGGGAAGACCCTTGAGGTCATGGGCACAGGGGAAAAGTTTCTGAACAGAACACCAATAGCTTATGCTCTAAGATCAAGAATTGACAAATGGGACCTCATAAAACTACAAAGTTTCTGTAAGGCAAAGGACACTCTCAAAAGGACAAAATGTCAACCAACAGATTGAGAAAGGATCTTCACCAACCCTAAATCTGACAGAGGGCTAATATCTAATATTTACAGAGAACTCAAGAAGGTAGAACCTAGAGAACCAAATAACCCTTTTAAAAAGTGGGGTACTGAGCTAAACAAAGATTTTCACATGAAGAACTTTGGAGGGTTGAGAAACACCTTAAGAAATGTTCAACATCTTTAATCATTAGAGAGATGCAAATCAAAACAACCCTGAGATATCACCTCATACCAGTCAGAATGGCTAAGGTCAAAAACTCAGGACACAGCAGGTGTTGGCAAGGATGTGGAGAAAGAGGAACACTCCTCCACTGCTGGTGGGATTGCAAGATGGTGCAACTAATTTGGAAATCAGTCTGGCGGTTCCTCAGAAAACTGGGCATGTCACTTCCTGAGGACCCTGTTATACCACTCCTGGGCATATATCCAGAGGATTCTTCAGCATGCAATAAGGACACATGCTCCACCATGTTCATAGCAGCCCTATTTGTAGTAGCCAGAAGCTGGAAACAACCCAGTTGTCCCTCAACGGATGAATGGATACAAAAAATGTGGTATATTTACACAATGGAGTACTATTCAGCCATTAGAAACAATGAATTCATGAAATTCTTAGACAAATGGATGGACATGGAGAACATCATACTAAGTGAGGTAACCCAGTTTCAAAAGATCAATCATGGTATGCACTCACTGATAAGTGGATATTAACCTAGAAACTTGGAATACTCAAGAAATAATCCATATATTAAATCCAAAAAGAACAGAGGAGTGGCCCCTGGTTCTGGAAAGACTCAATGCAGTATAGGGGAATACCAGAACAAGGAATTGGGAAGGAGTAGATGGAGGAACAGGGGGAGGGAAGAGGGCTTATGGGACTTGTGGGGTGTCGGGTCCCAGAAAGGGGGAAGCCATTGGATATGTAAATAAAGAATACAGCAAATAAAAAAATTAAAAAATGTATTTATTTCATTATAATTTGTACATATATCAAAGTTCCATATTTACCCTATAAATATAAATACACACACACATATAATTATTAAGTGTCAGTTAAAATAACTTAAATAATATAAACAGTTTGATGTTTTTATTTATAATGTCATTATAATAAAGTAGGTTTTATTGTTTAAAAATCAAGCAAACATAATTTTTAAGACAATATGATACAGTTTTAAAAGAAGGATAGATATGATATTTGTTTTTATTAGAAAAGTTAATTACAAGAAATTAAATTAAAGCTAGATGTTTGTGACTTGGAACTCAAGCATAGATTATTATTTAAGAGGAAGAAAGCAAAAACTGGGAGAAGAATGCAGTAAGTCTAGATGAAGATGTTGCCAGTAATTTGCTGTGTCCTAAAATAAATATGTATCAGAAATTCTAGGACAGAGAAATAAAGTAAAAGCATAGAGGGGAAATTAACATAAGTACCGATTTGTTGTAGAAAGTAAACTAGAGGTAGTTACAAAGAAAAAAATCCAGATTGAGGGTTGAGTTGATTAAACAGATGGTAGACCTATCAGATAAGGCAGAGATTTTCAGAAAAATAACTGTGTTTGGGAAAGAGCCAGCAGTTTTGAATTCTATTGTACACACCAGTACTATCAATTTAAAGGATGAATTATTGTTACTTAGCATAGAATGCCATTTTAAGGACAAATGAGATTTTTTTAAAAAATTATTTAAACATTTTTTAGAGTCCAGGATTTATCCCCTCCCGGTCGATCCTCCTTCTGACTGTTCCTCATCCCATATGTGCTCCACCCTCTGTGTCTCCAAGAGGACATCCCTGCCACCATTCCAACTTTACCAGATCTCCTCTTTCCCTGGCGCCTCAAGTCTCTTGAGGGTTAGGTGCATCTTCTCTTACTGAATCAAGACCCAGGCAATCCTCTGATGTATGTGTGTTGGGAGCCTCATATCACCTCTAGTATGCTACCTGGGTGGTGTTTCAGTGTCAGAGTAGTCTCCCGGGTCAGGTGAGTTGAGACTTCTGATCTTCCTATAGAGTTGCTCTCCTCCTCAGCTTCTTCCAGCTTTCCCCTAATTCAACCTCATGGGTCTCCATCTTTTGTCCATTGGTGGGACAAAATAAATATCTTTATCTGACTCTTTGAGCTGCTTGTTGAAACTTTCTTTTGGGCAGTCATGCTAGGCTCCTGTTTGTAAGCACACCATAGCATCAGTTACAGTGTCAGACCTTGGGGCCTCCCTTTGAGCTACATCCTGATTCAGGCCTGTCATTGGACCTCCTTTCCCTGAGACTCTTCTCCATTTCCATCCCTGCAGTTCTTTTAGACAAGAACAATTATGGGTAAGAGTTTTTGACTGTGAAATGACTACCTCATCGCTCTACTTGATGCCCTGTCTATGTTCTGGAAGTAAATTGTACAAGTTAGCTCTCTTCACTGTTGGTCATTTCACCAAAGTTCCCACTCTTTGATTCCTGAGAGTCTTTCACCTCCCAGGTCTCTGGTACATTCTAGAGAGTCCCCCCATCACCTTCCTCCTGTGGTGGCTTGTAAAATACATTGGAAAATAAAAGTACAGATTTAAAAAGTATAAGAAGTGTGGCTTGTAAAAGTGTAATTATATTTCATTATGTGAAGAACATCTTATACTTAGTCTTCGTTTGGTGCTAGGCACAATAGCGTCAATAGAGGAACAGATGGATACACTATTCATTACTCAGGAAAATAATCTATGCCTATTTCCTTATCTAACCACGTAGGGTTTTTATGGAGATCAAATATTGTAATGTATTTAATGTAGAGAATAAAAAATGACATGGACATATTAGTGTCACTCTTACAATTCAAAGTATGGTAAAATACAAACTTTACTGGAACACTTATTTGATGAACAAACATTCAATCATCTTGAAAAGATGAAAAAAAATCTCCTTTCTTAGTTGTCATAGAAGGAAGAATTTGTGAAGCACCATGCCAAACACTCTCCCAGCTCTATTCAAAACATAATGGGCAAGTGTGTCTAAGCAGTCACATTCTGCTTTCACATCCTTAGTAAACAGAGGCAAAATCAATTTATACTTAATGGGTGCCTTTCCAGTTTATGGGAGCCAAAAATGTCTGGAGATTGCTTACACTAAAGTAAACATACTGGTTTCAAAATAATATTTGGTACTGTATTTATGCCCATTTCAATATTGATGGGTGAGAAATATAAAGATAGAAGTAAGTAAAAATATCTGATATAATTGTTGAGAATTTTCATAGCATCTAAGCAACTAAATGAAGGTAAATGTACTATCTTATAGGGTTTAATAATTTTACATTTGTATTGCTTAAATATTGTTTCATTATTCTCTGTATGAGTGAACCTCTTCTAGAACTTTCTAAAACTTTCAAAGTTTTAAATTAAACTCTTTGATAAAGAATTATAAAAGGTTTCAGTTTAAGTATTTCTCAAGAGAAACATTAGCTTATGATATTAGCATTTAATAGACAACACTTTTTGATTCAATGAATTGCAAAGAATGGAATTTGTTTCTTTAAACTACCATCTAAGTAATGTTCCAAGGATTTTTAAAATTCAGAAATATAAAATAATGTTTCATAAATTCACTATTTGCATAAGAAAATCATGGATCACTCCATTAAAGTAGATCTTTCCATTAAAAGTGAATGCATTTTTAAAAGAATGCATTTTAAACAGACCCACATCACATTCACACACACACACACACACACACACAAACACACACACAAGAATTTACTCTGATAAATATACATGATTGAATTTCCATTCTTTCCCTTCACAAAGTTCTCATGAGTGAGTTTTTAAATGAAAATAAGAAGAAAACGATGAATGAATGTGCTACAGATGCCAGAAATGTAATTTTATGTAAGACATGCTTCTCAGAATTTTTAGAAACATCATGGATATCTTTTATCTACATCATGGATTGCATGCTATCCAAAATTAACAGAAGTCAAGTAAAACAGATAAATTGACTTTTTGGATTAAGGTAGATTTACTATAATCTGTAGACATTTTAAAATTGCAAAGTAAGAGAAAATATGAATACCATAATTTTCAGAGACTATGATTTTGTGAATATTCATTTTCATATCCTTAATAGGATCCAGAATTCCAGTTGCTCTCTTAAAAAACTGCTTTATTTTTCAGAGAAAAATTACTGTAGTTCAGTGAGAATTTATCCACTGAAGGCAGATCTAGTTTTTGAGAAAAGAGCCGAAGACCTGTATCTTAGACTTGAAGGTCAATAGATTCAGTTTCCATCAGATTAGGATAGATGAGTTCAGAGAACTTCATGGAAACTCTTCAATTTCTGCTCAGTTTGTCTTTCTGTTAACTGATGATATCAGTTACAAGAGGGCAAGGTGAGGAAAACAGTCTTCAGGTAATCTGTACATAGAGAACATAAGGTGTCTGCTAAAAATAAGCAGTGATATTGTAGTGAGGTCTAACATCAAGCAGGGTAGATGTCAGAAGACTGGTACACGACACAGCACAGTCAGAGGTAATAGAAATCAGCTGTAGACAGCAACCTGGGTAGAGAGGAGCTTGAGGAATCAGTAAACATACTTGCTAAATTCAGTCCTGATAAGAAGGCAGTTGCAATAAAAAAGCCAAGGTCAGATCCAACCTGGAACTCAGACTGTAACTGAAGAGTGTTTCCAGTTTCCTGAGCTAACTTCATATAAAATAATTTGGCACAAGAGATAATGAAAATTCCTTAATTAGAAGAGGTGTTATTTGCGGTAAGATGAAAAGTACCTTCAGGCATACTCATATTATTTAATATTCTACGTCACCAATGATTTCTTTTCTTTTGCTTTGGTATATGTGTATAGTTTCAGGGTGTTCAGGCTGGAATGCAAACTAATTCAATATTTTTGAATATACGTGAGCAAGATCCAAGAATATGGCTGAAATATTCCTAGAACCAAAGTTTTTTATTGGAGAATGTTAGTAGAATTTTCAAGAGAAGTTTCTAGCTAAATATATTCATGATTTCTTTAGCTTTTTGTTAAGTTAAACTTTTAAGACAATGACACAATCCATTATCTAATAACATTTTGAGTATCTTTCTTACCTCGACAAGTATAAGACTTGAGAGCATAAAAACGCACGGTTTTCTATGAAAGATGAAACTTTAGACTAATTTTGATTTCTAGAAACTAATTTTTAAGTAAATTTTGATTTCAAAATTTAAAGAAAAAGAACCACAGTTTGCATATGACATAATAAAAGATCATCATAGAGATAAAGAAGTATATCTGATAAGTATATCAAATATTTGTCTTGATTAAATTACCCTAAAATGAATCCTAGCTCATTAATAGTACATAAAGTGACTTAGTTAGGGTTTTATTGCTGTGAACAGACACTAGGACCAAAGCAATTCTCATAAATAACATTTAATTGAGGCTGGCTTAGAGTTCAGAGGTTCAGTCCATTGTCATCAAGGCAGAAACATGGCAGCATTCAGGCAGGTGTGGTACAGGAGGAGCTGAGGGTTCTACATCTTTATCCAAAAGAAGCCAGGAACATACCTGGCATCCTCAGGCATCTAGGAGGAAGATCTCCAAGCCCATCCCTACAGTGACACATTTCCTCCAATAAGACCACACCTTCTAATAGTATCACTCCCTGGAACGAGCATATAGAAACCATCACATTCCACTTCCTGGCACCCATATGTTTGTTCAAACATGAGTCAATGGGAGCCATACCTAAACACAGAATAACATATAATACACTTAGTCCAACTTCAAAAGTCCCCATAATCTATAGCAGTCCCAACAGTTTTTAAAGTCCAAAATTCAAGGTCTCTTCTGAGATTCATCCAATCACTTAACTATAATCTGCAAAGCAAGACAGGAAATCAGCTAGGCAAACTCCAAACTCTGCATCTCCGTGTCTGATGCCAAAGCAGTCTTCAGATCTTTAACTCCTCTTTCATCTTTGTTGGCTACAACAAAGTCCTTTCTCCTGGGCTTGTTCCATTCTCTGTTAGCAGCTTTCCTTGGCAGCCATCCTATGGCTCTGGCATTATTAACATGTTAGGGTCCCCAAGTCAACTTCAGCTTCACAGCTTCTTGTTCCAGTGTCTGAGATCCACACATTGTCTTCTGTGCATCTCCAAAGAACTGGAGTCACTTCTCTAGCTCTGCCCTCTGTAGCACTCTAAGGTCAGGTTGATCCTATGCCACTGCTGTTCTTGGTGGTCATCCCATGGTACTGGCATCTGCAAAATGCTGGGGTCTTCTACTGCAATTTGGAATCACTAATAGACTCTTTTAGGCTTAGCGGTACCAAGCCTCAACTCCTTGGCATAACCCCTTCAGTCCTAGGCTGTCAACTACAACTGAGGCTGCACTTTCACCAATGGACTTCCATGGCCTCTCACAGTGCCAAACCTTTTCTTCATGATGTCTTCATGAAACCAGTACTATCTGGGTGATTCTTACAAGTACCACTGTACTAGTTATCAAGTACCATTGTAGCATGAGGTACAACCTTGGCTATCTCTGGAACACAGCTTTTTTATGCTCTCAGAAAACACTTCCCAGGAGATTTTACCTCAGTGAAGTTGGTCTCTTCTTAATCATCACTAATTTCTTAGCTCCAGCTAACCAGCATTAATTTTCCCAGTAGTCTCCTTCTCCTCTTGAATATAAATCCAGAGACACATGGTCGAAGTTGCTGAGTTCTGCTTCTTGCAGTAGCACGGACATTGACCCCTTGTTCTATTACATTACCACTAGCTTCCTTTTTTCCAATTTCTTCACTGCCTAAGCTTGGCTATCCTGGATCTTGCTCCATAGTACCAACTTCTCTATTAGTGAGGGTTTTACAGCTGTGAACAGACACCATGACCAAGGCAAGTCTTATAAATGACAACATTGAATTGGGGCTGACTTATAGTTCAGAGGTTCAGTCCATTGTCATCAAGGTAGAAGCATGGCAGCATCCATGCAGGAGTGGTACAGGAGGAGCTGAGTCACTATTCCTTGCATTACTCATGGTATACTTATGTTTATGCAATGACTGTAAAAATGCATCTATTTCATCTATTACCTAGCATTTACTCATTTTAATACAAAAATGTAAATGAATCTAACATTATTCCTTCTATCTTCAAGAAGGAAAATTATTTTCCATAGTTTATTGATTGATATTAAAGAACTACATTTTGTCTAATTTATTGATTTTTATTTTGTGATTTTTGTAAGAATAAATACTGAATTTACTGTGTAGTTATTCAATGTAATGTGCTTGCTTATACTAATTACTTTTTAGTTATTACAACTTTATAATTGATTATATCTTTTCATGCAGGTAGCATTTCTTATCCTTTATTCCTTTATGTGAAAGATCCAATTACAGAGATTTATTCTATAATGTTTTCACAATAGCTACAAATTCCTCTGGGGCAGTGGACACTAAGAAGTAGCCTTATCCTTAGCTGCCCTAAGGCTAGAAGCCCCAGAGACCCTGAAGGGATGGTAGGAGCTTTGCTTGCTCCCAAGTACCAGGCTGCTGTAACTAGCCACAGCCCCCCCCCCCCAATCCCCATAGATTTGTGGCCATTATTTATGTAAGAGCAATGCCCCAAGCCCCTACATATGTAGATGAGGAAAAGCAACCTGTGATCATGTAAGTTCAAGATAGAGATCACCATTCTGATGAGGTACCTAGAGGCCTGAAGGGCTTAGCTAATAAGCTTCCCTTACCAGACATTCCTTCCTGCAAAAGGTATTTAATCTCAGGCCCACCCTGAGAAGTGGGGTATGGTTTTGCACATCCACTTTCCATCATGGCAATAAATGGTTTGGAACCAAAGACTGTTTCTCTACATTGGGATTCACTGTGAGGAACCATGGAGAAGGTCTTTGCCTACAAAGCCAATGTCTTATCCCTATAGAAAGCCTCTCTGCACTCCTAGCCACAGTCACCATTGGACCAGTCAGAGTTCTCTCCTACCCCCTTCAACAATGCCCCCCACTCTGCCTTGTGCTAGATCCATCCTCAGCTCTTCCAATACTTCAAATGGGGCCTGGGTGGCCAAGAGCCTGGGAACTCCATAGCCCCAGCCCCTTCACAGGCCTGGGGTCCCCTGAAACCAGCTGAGGTCCAGCTGAGGTCCAGCTATCCTGCATCTCAGAATGTGCTTTCCCATCCCTGAGCAGTGTCCTGGGGCTTTTCTATGCCCAACACCCATCCACCTCCTTGTGCTCAGCCTCCCCAAAGGGCAGAGCAGACACTGGACCCACAACCCAGCAAATTCCCTTTACTGGGAGAACAACATGAACATTCTCCTTGCTGTGTGCTCCCAAGCATTGATCTTCCTTAAAGTTTTCTATTATTTGTATATTCAATCTCTATTAAAGTTACTGTCTTAAGTTAAGCTCCAATTTTAGTTCTGTCTTCTTATGCACATTTGAGAAATTGTCAAAATAATAAGACAATAAAATGAAATATTATGCTCTTTGCACAAGGTTTTGTTTTTAAATTAATCTATTTTGTATTTTTAATTGTTTTAGCATGTTGATCATATCATTTCCATGCCTAAAATCCTCCAAATTTCTGACCATCATTCTACCCACTTCAATTTCTCCAATCTCTCCAATCTCTCCAATCTCTCCATTCTCTCCAATCTCTCTCTCTCTCTCTCTCTCTCTCTCTCTCTCTCTCTCTCTCTCTCTCTCTCTCTCTTCTTCTCTCAAAATAGATAATAAAAATAAGAAACAAAAAGTAAAATTCAAATACACAAAAAAGAATGACAAAAGAAACAATGTAACAAATTAAATGCAACAAATACAATATAATAAAAAATTAAATAAAAACAATGTGCATATTTCTGCAACAAAAGTCTGACTGACAAAGCCATATGACTAGTCCCAAAAGTAGCATCTAGAAGCAAACATGAGATAGAGCCAGTAACATTTTGTCCTTTCTAATTGAGACTCATGAACAACTGTCTAGTAGTAGGTAACTACTATATAGTTGCTTGTGGCAAATATACAGCAAGTGGGGAATAGCAATGTAAGAGCTGCTACTTGAGCTACAAAGTGGTTTCATGTTAACAAGCATGTTTTATAACTTAGGAACCTAAAAGAGGAACTCATTGTTTTAGTGTAATTATTGTTCAAGCACAGGACCCTGGTTCAACAGTTAGCACTGATATGGTGGCTCACAAAGTTCTCTAATTCCAGCTCCAGTATATATAACATTCTAATCTGTCCTTCACAAAATCTTGCATGTATAAACATGAAGTCAGGTATGCGAACATGCTCATAAATAATAAATCAAAACCGAATTTTAAATTAAAAGAATCCCCTCCTGCTCTGTTACTTATTACATTTAAAATACCTAAATATAACAATATTATATTTTGATTATATAACAATATTTTTAATATTAACCATTTAAATATAATATTATCCATATATATATATGTTAATATGTTAAATAATATATGATATATTATCAAATATAAAATAACAAATTGATACTTTTTCTCTTTTTTAGAGCAAAGATGTTTATCTAATGTGTGTATAGATTGCAGTGTATAAATTTCTGTATTATTTACTCACAAAGATAAAAACAAGCCAGTAAACAAAATACAAAAATAATACCCACAAGTGTTTTCCAGTTTCTTATTTTAAACTATCCTATATTTAAACTTTTTCATGAGGATTTATGCCCTGGAATATTCATTATAAATTTCATTCAAATTGGTATAATGTATACAATTTGCTATAGAAATTTAAATGCAAAAATCATGTTTTTTTTTTATTTTCTAAGGCCTATCATTTTAGTAAAATTTTAAATTTTGTAAATTTTGCCTTATACTTTGAAAACTTTTCTAATTCTCCATAGAAGAATTAAATAGTGAAAACTTTCCATAGATTAATAATGCATAGAAAACATTTCTGAATTGTTTCATCAGGATTACACATAACAAAAACAAAAAATCATATGTAAAAAAAATCAAGAGGACTGTTACAAAATTATTTTTTCTGCCTTTTAAAAAGTGGCAGAGTCAAAAAGTATGGAAAGATCCTTCTACAGAAAATGTTTCTTTACCCTGGAGGAGCAAGATTTACTTATTAAATCAATAATACATACTTAGAAAGATATATATCTTATAAGAACAGAGAAAAAAATTACAGATAAAACTTCCCACAATAATACCTTAAGAAGGAAAATACTGGCGTCCCAAAGTCATGAAAAAAATCATGTCTAAAAGTTTAGTCAGTCTAAAGAGAACTTCATAAAACAATCTTGCTCAAGTCACTTAGGGAATCTGAGAATGAAGTTTCAATCCTATAAGCCTTTTATTTTACATCAGGGATTCAGTTTGATCCAAAATTTTAATGTGCAAACAGTTATTATCCAGGCATAGATTCCTTCTTAATGCAAAATTTTATTAGGCTTAGCCATAAAGTACAGTATAATGAACATATTTTCTGATTCAGTGAGTATGTTTATTGAGTATCTAGTATGGGATTAGCAATGCCAGTTCACTCTCGCTTCAAATTGGTGATGAGTATAACTAAAGCATGAGAAGAGTATGCATGACCTAAATTGTATTAAAAATCTATTAATTCTAAATGTTTCTGTTATGATATCAGATATAATGACTCTAGTCAGGAAGATTTAGATATTGAATATACATCTAGTATGAAGCACCTTCCACATTCCTAGTAAAGTCTTGATCAATCTGATACTTTTGGTCACAGGGTATACATGGTATGGAGTTATGCATGTCTAGCATGAGTTATCAATATACATTCTTATTCTAAAGAACAGTCACCAATTCATGTGAAGTGAGGGCTGTCATTACCATTTAGCAATTGAGAAAATTATAGTTTTGAGTGTTTTCCTTTCGTCATCAGATCATTTCCTTCATACCATTACTCTAGTGTAATGCTTTAAATCCCTAAATTGGTACTTCTCACAATGTGCAGTTGTGTCCAGTGCTCAGACTCATGGAAACTAAACATTCGTTTCCTATCCTTTAACACTGAAATGAACCCTGTGAGCTGAACTACTCAGCACTGTTACCAAGAAAATGTGGATTTATAGAATTTCTTTTTTTTCTGCTCTTATCAAGTAGACATTTGTTATTGAGTAGTTTTGGAAAAAACAATGTCTGACACAAAATTACTAGGTTCAGATTGCTAATTTACTCAAAAATTTTACACATACATCCAAACACACAGAGGACCACACCATCCAGAATCATTGAAACTGAAATTACATTCCACTTCTTTCAGCAATCTCTTAAAATTTCTTTTTATTTCAGTAATATGGAGAACATACTGAATGAGAATAATTTTTATAATGTAAAACTTCAGTATAGAAGAACTTAACTCTACTGAGACTAATAGAGTAGTTATGTATCTAAGAGTATAACATGCAGCTGGCTTTCTAGCCTTTTAGATACACGTTGCATATTTTCCTATAAACAACATACATAAACTATCACCAGTTGACTATTTTACAAGAATTGAAAAATGAAGTTTTATGATACTCTGGGTAAGAAATGAGTTGAATCAATGAACCAACCTATGGATCAGTACAGTGCATTAATTATTAAAATACAGATGGATATATTGTTCCAATTGTGGTTGTTATCTAGAAACTTCAACTGACATTCCACAAGAACTTTGAAGTTAAAATAGCCTGTGATAGAAAGAGTTTTAAGGAGAAAGTCTTGACTTATTACAAATTCCCAAAAGATATTCAAATATGGAGTGATGTCAGAGAAGGAACTGAAGAAGGAACATGAAGCAGGGAGTATGGCAGACTGATGTTTGCTCCTTCTCTTTCTTATGCAGCCTACATAGGAAATGGTGCCACCCAGAGAGGACTTGGTCCTCTGACATCAAAACAATCAAGACAACCACTCAGAGACATGTCCAGAGAACAACAGTAGGAAGACATTTTCTCAAATGACATTCTTCTTACGGATAGAAGTAGATTGGACTTTATTGAATGACAAGAAAATGTATGGAGGATGTATTTAAAAATATATGTTATCATTTTTAAAATCAGAAATATGCATTGCTGTGTTTCCTCGGTGTCTCAAAACAAAACAAAACTGCAGAGTTCCACATAGAACTCAAGAGTTCAATAATAACTCTTTCTACATGAAATAAAGCAAACTGCTTTGATTTTGGAAGAGAGAACAATTCCAGTTCCTAGTTAAATAGAAGTGATAGACATTTTTTATTATGATTCTATTCTACTTGCATTAGAGTCTCAGTGTCAAACAATCTGAGCTTAGACAGGTCAATCTTGAATAGCTGAACTTGTCCTTCTTATGAAGATCTAAGAAGAAAGGGAAAAGCTTCATATTACTACTATTGTTCTATGACTATAGGCTATGGGGCACAGAAAGGACAGGAAACAAATGCTAGTAAGGTCAAAACAGAGTTACCGTGGTTTGTCTCCAAACACAGTGGCATGGGTTATCCTAATGTCCACTCCATGTAAACTGGAATATTGTTTGGATTATAACATTGAGCTAGGATTAACTTGACCTGCACTATTATTAGAAGAATGGAAATTCGCACAGCTTAACATCTTCATCTTGGGAGCCTGGTGGGAGTCATAACTTGCAGTGATGGCTATGTTGCATTGATGCTAATTACTTATCAATACTTTCTTCAATTCCATATAGGATGAAAAAGAAGCCCTAGTCCCTTTCAGGCAAGTGATGGTAAGGTTGAAGAGGCAAGGAACTCAGTATAATATAGACAAGGTATGACTGTAAGTAATGACAAGGAAATTTTAAACAAAAACTACCAGAACTTACTGTCAAGGAGAGCTGTTCTTGACAATCTTGAAATCTGTGGCCTTGTGGCATGAAAAATTACTTCAGACATATGTAGATTGTTCAAGCATTGCTTGGAAGCTGTCTTCAGACACTGAGTAACAGTGTGGAGGAGAGAGACAAGCATATAGATTACAGTACAACTGTTTGACCAATCAGCTTTACTTCTTTATGCTTCAAGATGGTATTAATGAAATAATACAGAATGGCAGCCTATCAGGTACTTGCCACAGAAAACAGTAATCATATTTTAGAGTTATAATTTAAGTTCACTTTTGGTCTACAGAATAAAATTTGTTCTGTTAAGATAATCACAGCACTTTTACACAAGCAGCAAATCTATCTCTATTTAATACTTCTTAGCTGTCCAACATAGTTTCTACAGAAATGCCTTATGTCCTTTAAGGGAAAATTCTTTGTTTAGCTCTGTACCCCACTTTTTAGTAGGGTTATTTGGTTCTCTGGTGTCTTCTTGAGTTCTTTGTATCGTTTAGATATTAGGCCGCTGTCGGATTTAGGGTTGGTGAAGATCCTTTCCCAATCTGTTGGTTGACGTTTTGCCCTTTTGACAGTAAGGTCAATGGCTGAGAAGCACCTTAAGAATTGGTCAACATCATCAGTCATTAGGGAAATGCACATCAAAACAACCCTGAAATTTCACCTCACACCAGTCAGAATGGCTAAGGTTAAAAACTCAGGAGACAGCAGGTGTTGGCAAGGATGTGGAGAAAGAGGAACACTCCTCCACTGCTGATGGGATTGCATGATGGTACAACCACTTTGGAAAACAGCCTGGTGGTTCCTCAGAAATCTGAGCATGACACTTCCGGAGGATCCTGCTATACTACTCCTGGGCATATACCGAGAGGATTCCCAGGCATTCAATAAAGACACATGCTCCACTATGTTCATAGCACCCCTGTTTGTAATAGACAGAAGCTGGAAAGAACCCAGGTGTCCCTCAACAGAGGAATGGATACCAAAAATGTGGTATATTTACACAATGGAGTAATATTAAGCCATCATAAACAATGAATTCATAAAAATTCTTAGACAAATGGATGGAGCTGGAGTACATCATACTAAGTGAGGCAACCCAGTCTCAAAAGATCAATCGTGGTATGCACTCACTGATAAGTGGCTATTAGCCTACAAATGTGGAATACCGGAGACATAATCCACATATTAATTGATGTCCAAGAGGAACAGAGGAGTGGTCCCTGGTTCTGGAAAGACTCAGTGCAGCAGTATAAGTGAATACCAGAACAGGGAAGTGGGAAGGGTTGGATGCGGGAATAGGGTGAGGGAAGAGGACTTATAGGACTTTTGGGGAGTAGAGAGCCAGAAAAGGGGAAATCATTTGAAATGTATTGAATAAAAAATTATATTGAATAAAAAAATTCAAATAGAAATGTCTTAAGTCTGCCAATAAGGAATAATATGGTTGTTTTAATAGTTAAAAAACAAGAACTGTGGGTTCTTCTGTGTTTCAGTATGTCTCTGTTCTTCTGTCTCTCTGTCTCTCTGTCTCTCTGTCTCTCTCTCTGTCTCTCTCTCTCTCTCTCTTTCTCGCTCTCTCTTTCTCGCTCTCTCTCTCTCTCTGTATCCCTCTGTCTCTGTCTGAGAGTCTCTGCCTCTCTCTATCTTTCTCACTCTTTCTCTGAAAAGATTGTTCCTTACTTTACCTACCTCTTTCTATAAGTGCTTGGTATTCCTCTTCTAACAGAGGCATTGATGCATTTTAGGAAGCTCTTCGTGTTTCTTCTCTTTTTAAAAATAATTAACTATTTAGCATCCAAACATTGCTGTCCCCTTGTCCCTTCCTCACAGAGTCCCTCCCCTCCATTCCCCCACCTCTTCTGCTATGAGATCATGGAACCCACTCTGGGTATCTCCCTACATCAAGTCTCTGTCAGATGAGACATATCCTCTCCTATTGAAGTCAGGACAGCCATGAAGAGTGAGTTGTTACATATGCGCTGGGGGCCTAATTCCAAACCACATATATTCTTTGGTTGATGGCTCAGATATTGAGAGCTTCCAGGGATCCAGATTTGTTGACACTACTGAACATCCTGTTGGGTTCCCATATATTTCTTGGCCTTCAACCTTTCCATGAGTTCTTACATAAGTGTCCCCAACCTCCTTCTAATGTTTCAATTTGCTGCAGAGTTAGCATCTCAGAGGACAGTTATGCTAGGCTCCTGTCTGTAAGCATAACAGAGTATCATTAATAATGTCAGGAATTGGTGCTTGCTCATGGGATGGGTTTCAAGTTTGTTTAGTAATTGGTTGGCCTTTCCTTTGGTTTCTGCTACATCTCCTATATCCCTGGGGTTTTTTTTTTTGTTTGTTTGTTTTTTGTTTGTTTGTTTGGTTGGTTGGTTGTTTTGCAACAGGATGAAGTTTGGGCTGAAATATATTTGAATGGGGTGGTATCCCTATCCTGTCACTGGGTGCCTACCTGGATATAGGAGGTAGCCTCTTCAGGTCGTACCTGGCTATAAGAGGTAGCCTCTTCAGGGTCCGTATTCCCACAGTTAGGAGTCTTGGCTACGTTCAGCTTCATTGACTACTGAAAGCCTCCCCCATTTCAGATCTATGGAAATTCCTAGAAATTCTCCCTTGCTCCCAAACCAGGTAACTGGAGATTTAGATTCATTCTCCTGTCGCTCTGGGCCACTCTCCTGTAGCTAGCTCTCCTTTCCCCTCCCTTCTCCTCCTTCCCCCTGTTCTCTCATTCACTCTGCCTACTATTACTATGTTGTTTCCCCTTCTAAGTGTGATTCAATCATCCTTGCTTGCACATATCTTCTGGTTTAACTTCTTTCAATTTCTGGGTTATTCTATGGGTATTCTGTACTTGATAGCTAATATGTACCTATCGGAAAGTATATACTGTGCATGTCCTTTTGGGCCTCAGGTAACTCTCTCAGGATAATATTTTCTTGTTATATCCATTTGCCTGCAAAATTCATGGTGTTTCTGTTTTTAGGAAGTGTGTAGAGTTACACTGGGTACAGGAACCATATTTTCTGTATCCATTCTTATGTTGAGGGACATCTGGATTCTAGCTATTATGAATAAAGCTTCTATAAACATACTGTGAACCATGTCCTTGGGTATGCAGGGGGATCTTCAGGGTAAATACCAGAAGCAGTGAAGCTGGGCCTTCAGGTAGAAATATTTTTAATTTTCTGAGAACCTACTAGATTGATTTTCAGAGTACTAGTATATGATTGTAATCCTACCAGCAATGGAGGACTGTTCCCTTTTCTCCATGTCCTTGCCATCATGTGCTGTCCACTGAGCTTTTGATCTTAGCCATTCAGATTGATGTAAGGTAGAATCTCAGGGTCATTTTGATTTGCATTTCTATGATTATTAAGGATTTTGAACATATCTGTACAAGTGTTTTGCTTTGTTTTGTCATTCAAGATTCCCCTGGTGAGAATACTCTATTTAGTTTTGTGCCCTATTTTTTAATTGAAGTTAAACTTCATGAAATCTTATATATTTTGGATATTAGCCCTTTTTCAGATGTAGGGTTAGTGAAGATCCATTCCCAATCTATAAGTTGTTGATTTGGCCTATTGACAAAAAGTCAGAAGCTTTGTAGAAATAGTTATATATTATATATTACTATATAAGTATGCTGAGAGCTAAGATAAGTAAGTCAGAAGCTTTTCAGTTTCATGAAGTCCCATTCATCAATTGTTGATCTTAGTGCCTGAACCATTGGTGTTCTGTCCAGGAAATTGTCTCCTGCATTAAGATATTCAAGTCTCTCTTACCTTTGTATTCTTTTGGGTTTACTGTACCTCGCTGTATGTTGAAGTCCTTGATCCACTTAGACTTGAGGTTGTTTGTGTGTAAACTAAGTTTTTGTGTAGGATAAATATGGATCTATTTTCATTCTTCTATTTTTTAAAATATTTTTTATTTTCTATATTCTTTGTTTACATTCCAAATGATTACTCCTTTCCAGGATCCTCCCTCCCCATATGTCCCATAAACCTTCTTCTCTCCATCCATTCTCCAATCACCTCCCTCCTTTTTCTCTGTCCTTATATTCCCCTCCAATGCTAGATCAATCCTTTCCAGGATCAGGACCCTCTCCATACTCCTTCATGGGAGTCATTTGTTATGTGATTTGTTCTTTGGGTATTCAGGGCTTCTGGGCTAATTAATATCCACTTATCAGAGATTGCATTCCATGTGTATTCTTTTGTGATTGGGTTACCTCACTTAGGATGATATTTTTCAGATCAAACCATTTGCCTAAAAATTTTGTGAATTCATTGTTTCTAATTGCTGAGTAGTATTCCATTGTTTAAATATACCACATTTTCTGTATCCATTCCTCCTTTGAGGGGCATCTGGGTTCTTTCCAGCTTCTGGCTATTATAAATAAGGCTGCTATGAACATAATGGAGCATGTGTCTTTATTGCATGCTGGGGAATCCTTTAGGTATATGCCCAGGAGAGGTATAGCAGGGTCCTCCAGAAGTGTCATGTCCAGTTTTCTGAGGAACCATCAGACTGATTTCCAAAGTGGTTGTACCATCTTATAGCCCCACCAGCAGTGGAGGAGTGTTCCTCTTTCTCCACATCCTCGCCAGCACCTGCTGTCTCCTGAGTTTTTGACCTTAGCCATTCTGACTGGTGTAAGGTGAATCTCAGGGTTGTTTTGACTTTCATTTCCCTAATGACTAATGATGTTGAGCACTTCTTAAGTATACTTCACAAGTATTACTTAAGTATTTCAAATGAAATTTTGATGTAGATTTTTTTTTGGTTGCTCAAAAGAGTGTTTCTACTAAATTTACTTGGCATCCATAACAAACACAATTGTTTTTCATTTTTCTTTTTATAAATCAATCTTATTAAATCAATTTAAGTGTAGCATATATACTGTAAGCATTTTTGTTCATTTAATTATTCTCATTAGCATATGTAGCAAGTAGTTACAATAATTGCAAAGTATATCTCTGTTTGAATAATAGAATCATGCTAAAAACAGAATTTTATAAGACCACTGCCAGTGAGATCTCATCGCTATGCATTATAAATGAAATGCTACTAAACTACATAGATTTCATACATAAGATCAAATTTCATTTTAAAGAAAATAATATGATGTTGAAAGGCAGAAGAAAATTTCAGAATAAATACAAATATAACATGACAAAATAAACAAATAATAATATAGTAACTAGTAAACAGCAGATTTCACAGCCAGGATTAGTGGCAGGAATAACATTGGCTGCACTCACCCTTACTGATATCCTTTTAGAAATGAAGTTCCACCTCCTAATGGCTCCATAGGCTTCACATAAAAATTAGGTGCTTACATCAAATGAGGTGCAAGAAGAACGGAGGAGTGGCCCCTTGTTCTGGAAAGACTCAATGTAGCAGTATAGGGTAAAACCAGAACAGGGAAGTGGGAAGGATTGGGTGGGAAAACAGGGGAAGGGAAGTGGGCTGATGGGACTTTTTGGAGTGGGGGTCTAGAAAAGGGGAAATCATTTGAAATGTAAATAAAAAATGTATCGAATAAAAAAATTAGTTGGTTAATTTTCAAAATATGAGTATATAGGAGACTTTTGATCTTCAAATATCTAAAAAGTTCTTGGACAGATTGGAAAGTTACAACTGTTAGATTCTGCATTAATTCTGTTTAATTAGTTTGTAATGAAGATAGAACGTATGGCAGAAATAAAGCGAAGTGCCTTGTCAAGAACTATGTGCCTTCCTTGGAATGACAGCTGACTTGTGTTAAATTTTTTTAAACACATAAACATAATTGGACCTTGGTTTTCTTTCCAGAACACTTTCTTCCCTCCATAAAAAGTATTTATTATTTTAATTCCTTCTCATTTGAAAATATATTCATGTAGTATCTTCATATTTGAATCAACTTTCAAACTTTTACTTAATATTAGTAAACAAAATGCTCAAATAACTTCTGCAAACATAGACAATATTTTGTTCCAACAAAATTCATACTATATCTTCACACTTTCCAGATTACTAGAAACTCCTCAATACTGTTTTCTAAACACTTGTAATCCTTTACCTTTTATTTTTAAGGTCTTATGTCATAGGATAAATCTACTTCTATCTGCTCACTGTAATGCTAGATATTTCATAGATTTCCATTTTAATTGCTGTTATATTGCTTTGAATTTTGGTAATTTGATTGAAAGTAAATTATTGTGAAGTTAGAAGTTTTAAATTTGTAGTTTATTTAGTATTTACTACTTATTGTGAACAAATAGACATTGGATAGCTGAACTTTTCTCAACATTTTGTTATGTTTTTTGTAGTAAGGGCTCAGGAAATGTGCCACAAGATGGCCTTGAACTCATTTTTGAGTTCTTGAACTGAAAATCCTACTAAGCCTTTCTCTGAAGGACCGTTAATATTTTTTTGAGAAAAAAAAACTTCTACATCAACATATTCAATGGTACACATTCCTATTTTTTGCCTAGTATTTTGATGGTTATACTTTGTCTATAAATATTATTTATTCACTTTACATCCTGATAACTACCCTCTTCCTAGTCCCCCACTCTCACAATCCATCCCCTCTCCCCTTCTACTATGAGCAGGAGAGACTCCCTCTTAGGTATCTCCCTACCCTGGCCCTTCAAGTCTCTGCTAGGCTAGGTGCTTCCTCTTTCACTGAGTCCAAGGTAGTCCAGCTAGAAGAACATGTCCCATGTATAGGGAACAGCTTTTGAGATAGCCCCCATTGCAGTTCATGACCTACATGATAGTCAAACTGCATATCTGCTACACATGTGCTGGAAATCCTATGTTCAGTTGGTATCTCACACTCATAGGATTTGCTGAAAGAGGTAGAGGCAGGAGGATCATGAGTTTAAGGCTAGACTGGCGAGTTATTTTAAAATCTAAAATTATCAGTCTCATAAATTACACATGAGACCAAATATTTAAACTCATAAAAAGAGGGAAAACAAATTCTGTACAACTATCTTTGAAAAATATTTTCCAAAGCAGCAATGTGACTTATAAAGCAGGTAATCAAATGAATTTAATGTTCATTGGTCTGGTAATCTGTGTTTAAGATATTATTTCAAGAAAGAAATGGGGTGAAAAAATTATTGAACAAAAGGCTGTGGAAAAATCGTAAAACTTGTGAAATTCTGAGATATTCCAGGTTGAAGGAACAATCAATGGAAGATAAAAATCTGTTGTCAAAGGTCACTAAACACTGAGCTTCAAAAAACAGACCAAATCTAAAGTCTCAACATGGGGTTCTTTCTAAATCTCTGAATTGATTTAGTTGGTTCTTAGCAAATCCTTTAACAAGGACAAAAGGGTTAGAAAATAAGACTTAATATGTTTCTATTGCAAAGAAGAAGAAAGAGAATAGGAGCTAAAATAATTTGCAAATGAATGGGGCAACAAAAGATTGTCTAAAAGAAAAGTCTATTGACCATTGGCAAGTGTCACATTCAGCTGTGATGCAATGCATTATATTTCTCAAAGGAAAAGTTTTATCCTAATTCATAGTGCCTCCTTTTGAGAACTTGTTTGAGAATGGGTTCATTTTCTACTATGGGTTTTTTTAAATAAGATGAGGTCATATTGGAGTTGTGTGGGAAATATGAGCATATGTGAATAAACAAACAAGTCACTGATACTGTGACAAAGTAAACATGAAATGTTATAGACTAGGCTGAAGCAGCCATTATTCTTCAATAGTCTATACGTGAGACTAGTATGATTAAAAGAGATAATGAAAGATTCAATTGTGGTGGCGTGGAAGAAAAAGTGATCCTGTTAACATTTTTATTTTGAGTTCTTACATATGTAAAATACATAAATTAATTTCTCTTTGTAAGGCATCCAATTTTTTACTATTTCTACAACAGCTCTACAGAACTGATATAAAACTTAATTCTTGTTCACACACTAACCACTTTCAATTAATAAGCAAGACTTTTATAATTTTTCATAACAGGTTTTCAGAATGCTGTATTTTATATGCATGCCATTCTCTAAGAAATTTTGAACAATCAATTGAAATAACTCACTACCTTCATACCAGCACCCAAGAATAAAACATAAATATATAACTTCAATCCAAAAATTCAAAAATTTAGGGGGATATGCAGACACTACAATAACAATATAACAACAATTAACAAACATTAATCTTTGATATCATTCAATATCAATTGTCTTAATCCCATAATAAAAAGACACAGACTAAGAATACATATGAAAACAGAATCCATCTTTTTGCTGTACATAAGATACACCTTTTAAAATCAAGGGTAGACATCATCTCATACTAATGGAAAACTATATTCAAAGAAATGGATCTAAGGAGCTCACTGGTATAGCTATTTTATTTTATTTCGGTTTCTTTTTTTCGAGACAGGGTTTCTCTGTGTAGCACTGGTTGTTCTAGAACTCACTCTGTAGACCAAGCTGGCCTCGAACTCAGAAATCCACCTGCCTCTGCCTCCCAAGTGCTGGGATTACAGGTGTGTGCCACCACCGCCCAGCTGGTATAGCTATTTTAATATCCTACAAAATATACTCTAGTCCAAACTAATCCAAACATATGGAGAAGAACATGTCATACTCATTAAATGGAAAAAAACACCAAGTGGATATTACAAATTCCTACCCTCCATGCACCAAACACAAGGATACACAAGTACATAAAATACTAACAAACACTAAACTCTTCTATAGTTAAAATTTTACTTTAATATTCACATACTAATAGTGGGATATTTCAATGTCCCATTCTCAAAATTAGAAAGATCATCCAGACAAAATCTAAACAGAGAAATATAAGAACCAACTGAAATTATAAACTTTCTTAGTGCTCTTTGCTATGAAGATATCATGACCACATTACAACTTCTAAAATAAAGCAATTAATTGGGACTTACTTGCAGTTTATACTGATTTAGTTTATTATCCATCATGGTAAGAAACATTTGTAGATTGAAGACAGATATGGTACTGGAGAAGTAGGTGATAATTCTATACTCAGATCCACAGACAGAAGGAAGAAAGAGGCAATAGGCTTGACTTGTGCTTTTAAAAACTCATAGCCTACCTTTGATATACTTCCTCCATAAAGGCCATAACTACTCCAAAAAAAAAAAAGCCACAACTTCTAAGCCTTTTCAAGTAGTGACTCTGCTGATATATAAACATTCAGTGAGCATATGGGGACTGTTTTTATTCAAACCACTGCATAAAACAAATAAACTTAACAGATATCTACAGAATAACATATATGCCTTCCATCCAAGCTCAAGAAAGTTTCACTTGCATATCAGCACTTCATGAAATTTGCCATCTAGGAAAGGCTAGAGGCATGAATGCAAGTTTTCTAGAAATGGCCCAGTGTTTTGCATGGCTGTGATAGGTAAACTCTAAATATTTTAGGGCATTCAAAGATTTTTTTTTTGTCATTGTATTGAATTCTTGCTATTGATATGCCTTTCTTGTCACTATTACATAGTTTAATGATTCCTGGATATTAGCCCACCCTATTGGACAAATTTCCTACAATTCAATGAAGATGGACTCTATCATAGCAATGCTATATAGACAAATTAATTACATAATCATTCATGATAATAATTTTATTGAATCCCTAAATTTATATAAGTAATTTCCAGCTCTCTGAAAAGCTGAAAGTAAGGCTCAGTAAAAGTTCACCTGTCAGAGGCTAATCGCACTAGTATAAGAAAGCAAGCTTGGAACTAATTTATGATTAGGGAGAACATTCCTCCTAGGTTAGCTGAGAGAACACTCTGTGCAATCTAAAGATCATAAACTGTGAATGGACAATTTATGGTAGCTGCAAGGAAAGAAAATAAAACAATGACTGTCTATTAACTATGGATAAACTAGTTGATCTATAAAAATCGTCAAAAATGATACATATGGGAGATGATTTGTTTCTTCATAAAACCAGGCTAACCCATGTTATAGAAACTATTGTTTCAAACTTTTAATGAACTTCTGGAGCTAATAACAGATAATAAATGTTTAGTCAGGTGATTGTCTTAATGGAAAGACATGTAAACATTTCTGTTGTAACTCCTTATCAATTTATGACTTAAATTACTCTCTAAAACTTATGGTGAACAAAGTTCCTTAGCAAATTTTCTATAAGTTTATTGTATCATAAAGAAAATTTATTTAGTGCAACTTCAATATCCCCATAGTATTTCGCACTCTCAACACTGTTTAAAAGTCTGAAATATTAAGCATTCTCTTAACGAAAACCTTTGTAAAGTCAAAATCAAAAATTATATTCCATACTTCCAACAGAGAATGGCACAGAATATATCTTAGCATTCCCAATGGAAGGAAAGGGAGCCTTGTGTGGAAACACTAGACCAGAGTCAAGATTGAAACCTAGCAGAATAAACTGGCAGCCTGGGTCTCCATTTTGATGTCAAATACTCTTCAGATCTCCAAATCTTTTCAGCTTTGTTGACTACAAAATACTTCCCTCTTGGACTGGTTCCCTACTTGGTCTACAGCTTTCCTTGGGAGTTAACCCACAATTTGGACATCTGCAGCATCTTGGGGGCTTCAACACAATTTGGTTTCACCTTCACGATTTCATATAGTGGCCTATCTCTGTCCCTCTGCTGGGGCTTACCTGCCACTGATATGGGCTCAGCAGCTATCCTTAGCTATGTATTATATTCTACAACTACTTTTGTGAATTCTTGACTCTGAGGCTTGAATCACATGGCTGAAACTACAAAGTACTGATATTTGATAAAGTTGCAAGATGACCTCATCATGTAATTACATTTCTATCACCTTTCCTGGTTTGATGGAGTTGTAACATGGCCTCATCTTGTGATTGCATTTCTATCACTACTCTGAGTTTGGTGGTTTCCTTCACTGCTTAGGCTTTTCTGTAATTCCTTTCCACAAGCTGAGGTCAAGGTAAAACTAGCTTTTAATCACCTGATGTAATTGTTATCTCAGAGGCCTACTGCTGAGTAAGCTGACCCTCTCTAGTTCTTTCTAAACTCTGGCTGGCTGGCTGTTTCAACTCAGACATTCTGGCTCAAACTCCTCTCCACGGTAACTGATTGAATCTGGGTTATGCAGCTTCTCACTGAATAGCTCTGCTTGTCCTCAAACTAACTCTGGCAATAGGTTCAAATCTTCTGGCTTCTCATTCTCTGGCATCATTCGTCTGTGCTGATCTACACTGAACTATATGAAATTGCAAACTAACTCAAGTCCACTGAACTGAATTTCAACTGACTCCACATGCCACTCTTAAACAGCTTCTCTTTCCTGTGCAGTAATCTTGAGGTTTGGTAGTATCTGACCTCTGACACATTCTGTCAAAAATTTCACCGATTTACTCTCTTTTTCTACCGCTCAATTAAACATTACTTTCTAACATAGTTGCTTTCTTCAAGAAACTAATTTTGTGTAAAGGGTGTGTCTGTTTTCCATCTGGAGGGATTAATGGTGTGTAGCCTGACTGCATTCCAGTAGGATCACACGCACCTAATTCTTTGGATATGATCCTTGCCAGATCAGCCATGTAGATCGATTAAAATTCTTCATCTTCCTCCTTCCAGTTTAAGATAAAAATTGTACACAGTTTTAACTTTTACAACAAAAACAATTATTAATTCCATAAAGTTAGTAGTCTAAATATTCTTATGAGAATGATGCGACGAGTCTTCCTAACTGCAATCATGATCATCTGTTCTTCAGCAAATGTCCATTTCTGCACCAAGGCTTTTGCAGTCTGCCAGTCTGTCCTTTTTAAGTCAGTTGTATTGCTTCATCCCCATTCTGCGCAGTCAGCTTTCTGTGTTTTCTGAGTTGCTGTCTTTCTAAGTCTCTTACTTCCTTGAGTTATGTCCTTCATATTGAAGCTTCTCTTATTCAGTTTGAATTTTTTTTCAATTTTGATGGAACCCATAGTTTTCATTGCCTATGAAAATGGAGATAAAACCTCTTCCCCAAATGTATTCCCGCTTTCTGTTTATCAACATACAATTAGATCCTTATGAGTCAATAAATAAAGTAGATATTTAGGCACTTAGATTTCATATACAACTCCATGCTACCTAGCTGGGCTTCTCACCCATTTAAACACAAAACCATTAAGTCATATGACATAAGATGTCAACTTCCTATGTCAGTTAAAATAGTGATCCATTGTTTGAGATCAAAGGAACATTAATCTGAGCTCCCCATTGTTGTAGGAGATCTTGTCCCTATAGGGTAGTGCCTCACAAGGTTTTATACTTCTGATTTGACTGTCTGGAGAATAATGTCCCACATATTTAATTTGACTTACACTAAATTACAACAATGTTTAAATTTCTATGCCCTCAAAAAATGTAAATATCCATTCTGAAGAGGCTAGTGTGAATTCCAAGATACTCATGAAATTTAAGTTACATCAGCTCCCGTGTCTATCAAATCTTCAATTTCATTACCATTTAATTTTAATTTTGGTCTCTGGTTATTTATAACAGTTTCCAAACAGACAAATAAAACAAAACACTAACAATGACAACAACATAAAAAAAACCTGTCTTCCAGTACTACCAAATCCTCCTGTTCTTTCCATTGGAACTGCTTTATATTTGATATATGGAAACAGTAAAGATTGATCAATCCTATCTCCCATTTTAACTGCAATTTTTTTCTTTAACTAATCCATAATTTCTGTCTCTTTCCTGACTTCTTCATCTATAATTCCAGGATGCACAATGTATTCTTTAGATGTTAGGCCATTTCTTCCTAAAACAATTCCTGTTTTCTTTGGCGGTAGAGATGCTTGGGCTCCAGTGGGCATTTTGTACCATACAATGTTTGGTGATAATGTGAGATTTTTACTTATGACTAAGTGTAGTGCAGAGCTTCCATTTGTAGCATGGATTATATTACTTTAAATTTCTCTAAGATTTCTGTGGATTGATGACATGAAATTTCTGCCTCATGATATTTGTTGCTGGGGGCTGAGCTAACCCACTGAGGAAGGTTTCCCTCTATTGTAGTTGGTGTTTCATTGCTGTGGAGAGATACACCACAGGCATGGTAAGTCTTATAAAGGCATATAATTAATTGAGATGGGCTTACAGATTCAGAGATTTAGTCAATTATCATCATGCTGGGAAGCATGGCCTTGTCCATACAGACATGGAGCTGGAGCAGCCCAGAGTTTTCCATCTTGATATGAAGGCAGCCAGGATTGTCATAATGAGTGTAGCTTGAACTTATATGAGACCTCAAAACCTGCATCCATGATGACACATTTTCTCCAATGAGGCCACACCTTCATGTGGTCATATTTGCAACAATCCCATACTTCACAATGGTGCACCTCTGACCAAGCATTCAAATACTTGAACTTATGGGTGTTAAACTTATTCAAACCATCACATTTATGTTAGCTGGGTTTGTGTACCAGCTTGACAAGGTAGAGTCATCAGAGAAAGAAGGCTCAATTAAGGAAATGCCTTTATGAGATCCAGCTCTAAGGTATTTTCCTAAGAGAAGATCAATGGATGAAGGCCCAACCCACTGTTGGTGGTGCCATCCTGGGCGGATGGTACTGGATTCATAACAAACTAATAGGATAGCAAGCTTGTAAGCAGCACCCTCTATGGCCTCTGAATCTGCTCCAGCATCCAAGTTCAATCCCTGCTTTAGTTCCTGTCCTGACTTCATCCAATGATGAACTACAATGTGGAAATGAAAGTTGCTTAATAAACCCTTTCTTTCCCAAATTGGTTTTGATCATGGTGTTTCATCACAGTAATAGAAATTCTGACTCAAACACACCATTAGTTCCTTTCACATTTCTTGCTGATCTGTATTCATTAGACCAGTAACTACCATTACCAGTACCTTCTATAAATCTCAGGATGGGGGTTTTTAACGAAGTCCCTAGGAATGCTTGTCTACAATCCCCTTTTAAATGAACTTACCTGCCACAGTCAAAACAACAGACATTTTGACATATAGGTTTATTGGCTATCGGCTGTCCAATTACATACTTAATAATGCCAATGTGAAAATTATTTATAATCCATTCATCCATGGGTGCTCATTCTGAGAGCCTGTCCATCACCAGTTATATATGGGAAGCAGCAAAGAAGGTACTGGTGGAGGGTTTGGTGGGCAAAACTTAGTTTTGTGAGAAAAGTATTTGTTTACTTCTATACTATTTACTTTTTTTTATTTGATATATTTTTTATTTACATTTCCAATGGTTTCCCCTTTTCTAGCCCCCCACTCCCCGAAAGTCCCATAAGTCCCCTTCTCTCCCCCTGTCCTCCCACACTTCCCTTCCCACTTCCCCGTTCTGGTTTTGCCGAATAGTGCTTCACTGAGTCTTTCCAGAACAAGGGGCCACTCCTGTGTTCTTCTTGTACCTCATTTGATGTGTGGATTATGTTTTGGGTATTCCAGTTATCTAGGTTAATATCCACTTATTAGTGAGCACATACCATGATTCATCTTTTGAGTCTGGGTTACCTCACTTAGTATGATGTTCTCCAGCTCCATCCATTTGCCTAAGAATTTAATGAATTCATTGTTTCTAATGGCTGAATAGTACTCCATTGTGTAGATATACCACATTTTTTGCATCCACTCTTCTGTTGAGAGATACCTGGGTTCTTTCCAGCTTCTGGCAATTATAAATAGGGCTGCTATGATCATAGTGGAACATGTATCCTTATTACATGCTGGGGAATCTTTTGGGTATATACCCAGGAGTGGTATAGCAGGATCTTCTGGAAGTGAGGTGCCCAGTTTTCGGAGGAACCGCCAGACTGATTTCCAGAGTGGTTGTACCAATTTGTAACCCCACCAGCATCGGAGGAGTGTTCCTCTTTCTCCACATCCTCACCAACACCTGCTGTCTCCTGAATTTTTAATCTTAGCCATTCTGACTGGTATAAGGTGAAATCTCTGGGTTATTTTGATTTGCATTTCCCTAATGACTAATGAAGTTGAGCATTTTTTAAGATGTTTCTCCGCCATCCGAAGTTCTTCAGTTGAGAATTCTTTGTTTAACTCTGTACCCCATTTTTTAATAGGGTTGTTTGGTTTTCTGGAGTCTAACTTCTTGAGTTCTTTATATATATTGGATATTAGCCCTCTATCTGATGTAGGATTGGTGAAGACCTTTTCCCAATTTGTTGGTTGCCGATTTGTCCTTTGATGGTGTCCTTTGCCTTACAGAAACTTTGTAATTTTATGAGGTCCCATTTGTCAATTCTTGCTCTTAGAGCATACACTATGGGTGTTCTGTTCAGAAAATTTCTCCCTGTACCAATGCCCTCAAGTGTCTTCCCCAGTTTCTTTTCTATTAGCTTCAGAGTGTCTGGCTTTATGTGGAGGTCCTTGATCCATTTGGATTTGAGCTTAGTACAAGGAGACAAGGATGGATCAATTCACATTCTTCTGCATGCTGACCTCCAGTTGAACCAGCACTATTTGTTGAAAAGGCTATCTTTTTTCCATTGGAAGTTTTCAGCCTCTTTGTCGAGGATCAAGTGGCCATATGTGTGTGGGTTCATTTCTGGATCTTCAATCCTGTTCCATTGATCTGCCTGCCTGTCACTGTACCAATACCATGCAGTTTTTAACACTATTGCTCTGTAGTATTGCTTGAGGTCAGGAATACTGATTCCCCCAGAATTTCTTTTGTTGCTGAGAATAGTTTTAGCTATCTTGGGTTTTTTGTTGTTCCAGATGAATTTGACAATTGTTCTTTCTAACTAGCTGAAGAATTTAGTTGGGGTTTTGATGGGTATTGCATTGAATCTGTATATTGCTTTTGGCAAAATGGACATTTTAACTATATTGATCCTGCCAATCCATGCGCATGGGAGGTTTTCCCATTTTTTTTTTTTTTGAGGTCTTCTTCCATTTCCTTCTTCAGAGTCTTGAAGTTCATGTCATAAAGATCTTTCACATGTTTGGTAAGAGTCACCCCAAGGTACTTTGTACTGTTTGTGGCTATTGTGAGGGGGGTCATTTCCCTAATTTCTTTCTCAGCCTGCTTATCCTTTGAGTATAGGAAGGCCACTGATTTGCTTGAGTTGATTTTATAACCTGCCACTTTGCTGAAGTTGTTTATCAGCTGTAGGAGTTCTCTAGTGGAGTTTTTTGGGTCACTTAGGTAGACTATCATGTCGTCTGCAAATAATGATAGTTTGACTTGTTCCTTTCCAATTTGTATCCCTTTGACCTCCTTATGTTGTCGAGTTGCCCGAGCTAGTACCTAAAGTACAATATTGAAAAGATAAGGAGAAAGGGGGCAGCCCTGTCTAGTCCCTGATTTTAGTGGGATTGCTTCAAGTTTCTCTCCATTTAGTTTGATGCTGGCTAGCGGTTTGCTGTATATTGCTTTTACTATGTTTAGGTATGGGCCTTGACTTCCTGTTCTTTCCAAGACTTTAAGCATAAAAGGATGCTGAATTTTGTCAAATGCTTTTTCAGCATCCAATGAAATGACCATGTGGTTTTTTTCTTTGAGTTTGTTTATGTAGTGGATTGCATTGATGGATTGCCCTATATTGAACCAACCCTGCATCCCTGGGATAAAGCCTACTTGATCATGGTGGATGATCATTTTGATGTGTTCTTGGATTCGGTTGGCAAGAATTTTATTGAGTCTTTTTGCATCGATGTTCATAAGGGAAAGGGTCTGAAGTTCTTTGTTGGATCTTTGTGTGGTTTTGGTATCAGCATAATTGTGGCTTCATAGAAAGAATTGGGTAGTGTTCCTTCTGCTTCTATTTTGTGGAATAGTTTCAAGAGTGTTGGTGTTAGGTCTTCTTTGAAGGTCTGATAGAATTCTGCACTGAAACCATCTGGTCCTGTGCTTTTTTTGGTTGGAAAACTTTCTATGACACTTTCTATTTCTTTAGGGGTTATGGGACTGTGTAGATGATCTTTTTGGTCCTGATTTAATTTTGGTATTTGATATCTGTCAAGGAAATTGTCCATTTCTTCCAGATTCTCCAGTTGTGTTGAGTATAGGCTCTTGTAGTAGGATCTGATGATTTTTTGGATTTTCGGTTTCTGTTGTTATATCCCCCTTTTCATTTCTAACTTTGTTAATTTGGATACTTTCTCTCTGCCCTTTGGTCAGTCTGGCTAAGGGTTTATCTATCTTGTTGATTTTCTCAAAGAACCAGCTCCTAGATTCGTTGATTCTTTGTATGGTTCTCTTTGTTTCCACTTGATTGAATTCAGCCCTGAGTTTGATGATTTCCTGTCTTCTACTCCGCCTGGGTGAATTGGCTTCTTTTTGTTCCAGGACTTTCAGGTGTGTCGTTAAGTTGCTAGTGTGTGCTCTCTCCATTTTCTTTTTGGAGGCACTCAGGGCTATGAGTTTTCCTCTTAGCACCGCTTTCATTGTGTCCCAAAGATTTGGGTATGTTGTGCCTTCATTTTCATTAAATTCTAAAAAGTCTCTGATTTCTTTCTTTATTTCTTCTTTGGCCAAGCTGTTATTGAGTAGAGTATTATTCAGCCTCCGTGTGTATGTGGGCTTTCTGTTGTTTTTGTTGCTATTGCAAACCACTCTTACACCATAGTGATCTGATAGGAGGCATGGGATTAGTTTGATCGTCTTATATTTGTTGACGTCTGCCTTGTATCCAATTATATGGTTGATTTTGGAGAAGGTACCATGAGGTGCTGAGAAAAAGGTATATTCTTTTGCGTTAGGGTGAAATGTTCTATAAATATCAGTCAAATCCAATTGGTCCAAAGTTTCAATTAGTTTTACTGTGTCCCTGTTTAGTTTCTGTTTTCCTGATCGGTCCATTGAGGAGAGTGGAGTGTTGAAGTTCCCCACAATATTGTGTTAGGTGCAATGTGTGCTTTGAGCTTTAGTAGAGTTTCGTTTACGAATGAGGGTGCCCTTGCATTTGGCGCATAGATGTTCAGAATTGAAAGTTCTTCTTGGTGGAGTTTTCCTTTGACCAGAAAGACGTGTCCTTCTGTGTTTCTTTTGATGACTTTAGGTTGAAAGTCAATTTTATCTGATATTAGAATGGCTACTCCTGCTTGTTTCCTGTGACCATTAGCTTGTAAGATTGTCTTCCAGCCTTTTATTCGAAGGTAGTTTTTATCTTTGACACTGAGGTGTGTTTCCTGTATGCAGCAAATTGTAGGGTCCTGTTTCCTTATCCAGTCTGTTAGTCTATGTCTTTTTATTGGGGAATTGAGACCATTGATGTTAAGAGATATTAAGGAATAGTGATTATTACTTCCTGTCATTTTTGATGTTCTTTTTATATTTGAGTGGTTATCTTCTTTTGGGTTTGATGAAGGAAGGTAACTATCTTGCTTTTTCCAGAGTGTAGTTTCCCTCTTTGTATTGGAGTTTTCCTCCTATTATTATTTGCAGAGCTGGGTTTGTGGAAAGATATTGTGTAAATTTGGTTTTGTCATGGAATATCTTGGTTTCTCCATCTATGGTCTATGAGAGTTTTGCTGGGTATAGTAGTCTTGGCTGACATTTGTGTTCTCTTAGAGTCTGCATGAGATCTGCCCAGGATCTTCTAGCTTTCCTGGTCTCTGGTGAGAAGTTTGGTGTGATTCTGATAGGTCTTCCTTTATATGATACTTGGCCTTTTTCTCTTACTGCCTTTAATATTCTTTCTTTATTTAGTGCATTTGGGGTTTTGATTATTACGTGACAGGAGGTATTTCTGCTCAGGTCCAGTCTTTTTGGAGTTCTATAGGCTTCTTGTATATTCATGGGCATCTCTCTCTTTAAGTTGGGAAAGTTTTCTTCCATAATTTTGTTGAAGATATTTGCTGGCCCTTTCTGTTGTAAATCTTCACTCTCATCTATACCTATAATCCTTAGGTTTGATCTTCTCATTGTATCCTGGATTTCCTGGATGTTCTGGGATACAAGCTTTTTGCATTTTGCATTTTCTTTGACAGTTGAGTAAATGGTTTCTATGGTATCTTCAGCATCTGAGATTCTTTCTTCCATCTCTTGTATTCTGTTGTTTATATTTGCATCTATGGCCCCTGATTTCTTCTCAAGGTTTTCTATCTCCAAAGTTGTCTCCCTTTGTGATTTCTTAGTTGTTTCTACTTCTGTTTTTAGATCCAGGATGGTTTTGCTCAGTTCCATCATTTGTTTGTTTGTGTTTTCCTGTAATTCTTTAGGAGATTTTTGTGTTTCCTCTTTCATGACTTCTGCCTGTTGATGCAAGTTCTCCTGCATTTCTTTAAGTTTTTTTTTTTTTTGTTTTTGTTTTTTTTGTTTTTTTTTTTTTTTTTTTTTTTTGCCTTTCTTCTTTATTGGCTTCTATCTCTTGGGCCTTATTCTCCTGCGTTTCTTTAAGTGATTTTTTTGTTTCCATTATATGGGTTTCTAGCTTACTCATGTTCCCCTGTCTCCTGTATTTCTTTAAGTGATTTTTGTGTTTCCATTATATGGGTTCCTAGCTTATTCATGTTCCCCTGTATTTCTTTAAGAGATTTATTTATGTCCTTTTTCTGTTCTTCTAGCAGCATCATGAACAGTGATTTTAAATCCATATCTTGTTTCTCTGGTTTGTTGGTATAACCAGGACTTGCTGATGTTGGAGAGTTTGGTTCAGATGCTTCCATATTGCCTAGATTTCTGTTAGTACCGTTCCTGCGTTTGCTCTTTGCCATCTTGTTCTCTGGAGCTAGTTGGTCTTGTCTCTGGCTGGTGTTTCAGCCTTCTGAGAGCTCTAAGGCTATTTCTGCAACACTGGATGGCAGGGTTTCTCCTGTTGCAGATTGCTGATGTGCTGTCCTCCTCTTGGGTGCCCTTGCAGCCCTAGTGTGCTTTGCCCCAGATTGTGTCTGTGAACCAGATGGTGCCTGTTTGCTCCTTCAGGGAGTGCTGAGGGTTTATGCTGCAGGGACCTTTTCTGAGTGCTGATCACTCTGCTGGCCAAGGAACTCCCAACTGGGTTGGTGCACACAAGGCTAGCCTCGCTGCTCGGGCCCTGAGTCTAGGCAAAAGCGTGGCAGGCCAATGTCCGAGCAAAGTTCCCCTCAGCTGTGAGTGTTGATTGGGTCTGTCAGGTGGCCAGGATGGCGGCGTGCACATGCTCCGTGAGAGTGCTGGGAGAGTCTGCTGGGCATACAACCTCCTGGCCAGGTCGCCACACAGATGGCCCACCGAGCAGCCCAGGGCCTGGGGCCAGTCCAGGGCCTGACCGTCTTAGACCCCAGTTATGTCAGCCTCGGGCTAGCTTGTTGGCAGGTTTTGCCTGCTAGGACTCTCTGGCTTCCCATAGGCAAAATGGCAGCGGAGCCCACACAAGCTCGCGCATGCAGGCCTGGGCAAACTACCTCCTGGCCGGGTTTGCACACCGGTGCCCCTCCCCCCCCCCGACCATCCCAGGGCCTGGGTGCAGGCCAATGCCCATCGGGCTTAGACCCCCTTGATGTTGGTTTTGGCTTGTATTTGCGTACCTGAGTCTGTCTGATCTCTCTGGTGTCAGAGAACCAAAATGGAGGCCTCCCAAATGGGAGGCAGAGTTCTGAAGTGGCTTCTGTGTGGTGAAAGGTGCCTTAATTCCGCCGCTGCTTGCAGCCTGGCTGGCCAGCGATGGCCAGTGGTCGTGGGCACAGGATCTGCCTGGACCCTGTCAGCTTGGTTTCACTGTAGATGACCCTTCCTCTGGACCAGCCACTGCAGCTGTTGCTGCTGCTGCAGCCGCCGCCCCCTACTATTTACTTTTTTAACACTTTGTTATTTGATAGCTAGAAATCACTGGCTTCCAGCTTGATTGACATCTGCTGTCTAGCATTTTAGGATTAAATAAAGAAGTTAGATCTTTGTTCTTTTACTCTAGAGTCCCTCACTGACCAGGAAGAGGTTCGTAGTTTCATTAACTCTTTTAGAGTCAGAGAAAAAGGAAGAAAAAGTCATGCACTCAGAAAGAAAATCTTTTATCCAGGCAATATGCATAAACACACACACACACACACACACACATACACACTGCTTGGTCCCAACCACCTGTTTAATCAACTCCACAAGTGTTCATGAATACTGACATGCACATATCTATACTTACATATGCATATATAGATTTGGTAGATGGAATGAAATCTCCCATGAGAATTTCAAACAAGCAAGGGCCAACAGAGAAAAAATAAACTATTCGTTCAGAATGAAAAAGAAACTCCAACTACTTTTTTGAACATGGAAGGAAAAACCCTTTTCCTTCTTATTGCTTTTTTGTTTGTTTGTTTGTTGTAGTTTTTTATTCAATATATTCTTTATTTACATTTCAAATGATTTCCCCTTTTCTGGCCCCCACACTCCCCAAAAGTCCTATAAGCCTCCCTCTGTTCCCCCATCTACTCCTTCCCACTTCACTGTTCTAGTATTCCCCTATACTGCTGCCCTGAGTCTTTCCAGAACCAGGGGCCACTCCTCCTTTCTTCTTGGACATCATTTAGGATGTGTATTATGCCTTGGGTATTCAAAGTTTCTAGGCTAATATCCACTTATCAGTGGGTACATACCATGATTGATCTTTTGAGACTGGGTTACCTCACTTAGTATGATGCTCTCCAGCTCTATCCATTTGTCTAAGAGTTTCAAGAATTCATTGTTTCTAATGGCTGAATAGTACTCCATTGTGTAAATATACCACATTTTTTTTGTATCCATTCCTCCGTTGAGGGACACCTGGGTTCTTTTTAGCTTCTGGCTACTACAAATATGGCTACTATAAACATAGTGGAGCATGTGTCCTTATTACTAAAGTTAAAAAAAAAAAGCCTCATCTCTCTATTGATGAAAGAGTGCAAAAGACACCTGTGGAAAAAACCTCTACCTTATTGTCATTCTTAGTTCTTATATTGTTCTCAGGATAATGATCACAAGTTATTTCAAGTATCTTTATATTCTGAAAGTTGAGGGCAAGCTTATGACACTAATTCAAGTCTGTCTTAGGGTTTTACTGCTGTGAATAAATACCATGACCAAGACATTATAAGGACAATATTTAATTGGGGCTGACTTACAGGTTCAGAGGTTAGGTCCATTACCCATGCAGGAGCATGGCTGCATTCAGGCAGGCATGGTTCAGGTAGAGCTAAGAGTTCTACATCTTCATCTGAAGGCTGCTAGTGGAAGACTGGATTCCAGGCAAAGAGGATGAGGGTATTATAGACCACATGGAAAATGACATAACTACTCCAACAGGGCCACACCTTCTAATAGTGCCACTCCCAGTGTCAAGCATATATGAACCACCACATTTCACTCCCATGCCCTTATAGGCTTATAAAAACATATGAGTTTATGGGGTACATACCTAAACATAATAAAAAAAATATACATTTAGTTCAACTTCCAAAGTCCCCATAATGTATAGCAGTCTCAACAATGTTAAAAGCCCAAAGTTGAAAGCCTTTTCTGAGATTCATCCAATCAGTTAACTGTAATCCTCAAGGAAAGACATGAAACCAGCTAGGAAAACTCTAAACATCTCCATGTCTGATCTTCAGATCTCTACTCCTTTTTCTTATTTGTTGACTACAACAAACTTGTTTTCCTGGGCTGGTTCCACTCCCTGTTTGCAGCTTTCCTCAGCAGAAAGCCTATGACTCTGGCATCTTGAAAATCTTGAAGTCTCCAAGGCAACTTCAATGTTAGAGCTTCTTGTTTCAATGTCTGTAATCCACACATAATTTTTTGGGCTTCTCCAAAAGGCTGAAGTCACTTCTGCAGCTCTACCTTCTGTAGCACGTTAAGCTCAGGCTAATCCATTCTACTGCTGATGATCACCCCATGGTACTGGAATCTCCAATACACTGGGGTTTTCTCCTGCAACTATGCTTCACCAATAGCCTCTTATAGTCTCTCTTTATGATGACTAGCTTCAAATCCATCAGTCCTGAGCCATCAACTACACCTGAGACCTCACCTTCACCAATGGCCATCCATTGCCTCTCGCAGTGCCAAGTCTCAGCTGTTCTTCCTGACCCCTTCATGGCTTCAAAACAATACCATCTGGGTGATTCTTACACATTACCAAGTACAGCTGCAGCACAAGGTACAGCCTTGGCTCTTTGGAACATAGCATTTTTGTGCTCTTAGAAAACACTTTCCAGAAGATTTCACATCAGTGTTGCTGGTCTCTTCTTAATCACCTCTAACTTCTTACCTTCAGCTAACCAGCACCAATTATCCCAGATGACCCTTCTATTCATGACTGTAAAGTCAGAGCCATATCACTGAAGCAGCCAACTTCTGAAGATTGCATAAACTGGAAAATGGCTCCCTTGTTGTATTATATTATCACTAGCTTTCTGTTTTCCAACTCTTTCACTGCTTAAGCTTGGCTGTCCTAGATCTTTTTCTGTAGATTGACCTTGAACTTAGATATCTGCATGGCTATCTCCTGGGATTAAACATGTATAATACCTTGCCTGGATCTAAAGTTATTTGGGTAGGATCTTGCCCCTAAATCTTACTCCCTTAATTGACTGTCTCCTAGAACACAGGATTCAGCTGCATTTCACTTCCTGGTAGCCCTTTAATACTCTAACCATATATTTTATATTTTCATTTCTTAGCTAGCTATGCTTGTTCTAAATGTTTTTTATGAGACTTTACCAAAGACTAAAGTCTGTGATAGGTGTTTCTAAGATTTATCAATGCAATTAATCTGAGTCTCTTCACCATAGCCTCCAGCAGACACTCAGATAAGGGCAAAAATTATCCACATTCTTGATCAAAACACCACAAAACAGACTCTAGGATACATCTTGAACTTTTCCACTGAATGTTCTTAGGCCAGAACTGCACAATTCAAATCACTCTCAGTAACAAAGTCTTCCATATTCTACTAGGATAGTCCATTACGTTCCATTTAAAGCATTTCAAAGCTTTCTAAATCCAAAGTTCCAAAATCTACATTCTTCCTAACAAAAGCATGCTATCACAGAAATACCCCAGTCCCTGGTACCAACTTTTGTCACAGTTAGGGCTGAAGTGCTATGAACAGACAACAAAACCAAGTCAACAATATTAGGACAATATTTAGTTGGGGCTGGCTTACAGGTTCAGAGGTTCAATTTGTTCCTATCAATGCAGGAGCATGGCAGCGTCCACGGGGCATGGTACAGACAGAGCTGACAGTTCTACATCTTCATCTGAAAGTTGCTAGTAGAAGACTGGCATCCTGGCACCTAGATGAAGGTCATATAGCTCACACCCACAGTGAAACACCTACCCCAAAAGAACCACACATTCTAATAATGCCACTCTCTGGGCCAAGCATATACAAACCACCACAAAGTCATAAGTAATAATAATGAGTTACAACAGAAATGTTTAAATGTGTTTCCATTAAGAATAGTACCTAACTAAACTTCTTTTAGCTATTAACTAGTTCTACAATTTCATTAAAATGTAAAACAATAATTCTCATGTAATAGGTTAGTATGGTTTTGCCAGGAGGTAAATAAACTCTGTTGTGTTTCATTAGTTTTGAAGTTTTGTGTAGATATGTCAACCAATTGTTTTTGTCTTTGCATATATATTAAATTTTACATTCCCTGATTATGACCTTTAGTAATCAGATAATGGTTTCACCTAGGTTAATTTAGCAGGAATGTCTTCCCAGATTTTAAAATTTTTCTAGGCCTTCTTTCTTACCCTAGTGTAATTAGCTTGTAACACATGAAGGTTTACAGAAGTCTAATTGGAGCTTTTATTCTATGAAAGGTGCAAAATGACTTCTACAAATTGATAAATTCTATAGATGCATTATTAAGAATTATGGAATCATTTATTTGTCTTTATAGCATTACTACAAGTGAGTACATCTTCATCCATCTGCAGGCTAATGCCCAGAAATCATTAGACTATGTGATAATGACAAGAAAGACACACCAATAATAAGAAATAATTCTGGGATGAAATATCTTGGGGCCTTGCTTCAGAGCTTATCCTTTGTAGGCCATGGAAGACACTGGGCAATCTCCAGAGAAACTCACTTGCTTTCCTTAGTCTTTCCTACACAGCTCCGGACATTCTGATCTAGCTTTCACATGTTTAAAAACTTTTTGCACCCTACATTTAAATTTCCAAAAGCTAAAATTTCAATAAATAGCCTCTCTCACATCTGGATCCAATATCAAGTTGTTTCTAGAAGATGTTAATCTATGTAAGAAGTCAATAAATATCTCTCTGGAGCTTTGCATAATATTGTGAAGGGCATAGATTCTTTTTCTTGTTCTTCTGCCTTATCCCAGGCAGAAAAAGTTACCAAAAGTAACTCTTAAAGTTACCAAAGTCTGTTGTAAAATAACAGAGTCATCAAATTACTTTAGATGTTGTAAATAAACAAATTAACCAGTAAACAACTGCTCTTGCATGATACCTTTAGGCTTATTACAATTTTCCATAATTGCAGCTTTTTCTCACCACTTTGTCAGCCATTGTAATTCAAATGTACTAACTTCCAGTACTACTGATGCTTAATCTTTCAAGTATTGGAGGATAATCCTATTTTTGGTAGTCCAGGCATTTAATATCTGTTTCACATACGTTGAGTACATTCTATAGGTTATTATCGATATTTTAGAATGTTTTAGATCTTGTATTTTAATAGGATACCAGAATAGTCATTCATTTTCTTTTTTGAACTGTAAACATTTTCAGGCATTCATTGATAGAGAACTGTGAAAGATAGTTAGGGTGGTAGTGATTCTTCAATTTTATTAAGAGATGACTCAATAGGTTCAATGGTTGGTCTATCTTGACCCTTAATTTCATTGAGTATTGTGGGTCACCATTAGGCACTTTCTGTTCTTTAACATTTTTTGTCTCTTGTTTCTAAAACTTTGTATTATCATAGCAAATTTTCTTTTTGTATAACCATATCTGTACATTATTTTTCAACCTCTCTAAGAGGAAACATATGAAGAGTGCAACTGAATTAGGGAGGGGTTTACTCCATGCAACTTGCCTTTCCAATCTTTGCAGCTTTTAATAGCTCTTGTGGTTTTCACCTTGAAAAAAAAGCAGATTCTTCTGAAGGGCAATTTAGGCTAGTATTCATAACAAATTTTACTAATTGAAATCTAAATTGAGTTTGATTTTCTTTTCCTTGTGATCTAGAATTACATATTGTCTTTTCTTTGGTTATCTTGAACTCCTTAATAATAGAAAGGAAGTGGATCTTGTTGGAATGGAGGTGAGGAAGACCTTGGAGGAGGGAGGGGAAACCATATCATAATAAATTCTGTGAAAAAAATCTGTTTTCACTACAAGAACAAATGTCCTGATACATACACACACACACACACACACACACACACACACACACACACACATACACACACACAATGTATATTACAATGATTAAATGAAATAAATAAACTATGAATTTTACGAAGAGTAAGAGGGGTGTGCAGAATGGTTTGTGTGAGAAAAGGGAAGAAAAATTGATAATTTGTAACCAGAAAAAAAAGTTTTAACAAATAATCAAAAACAAAATAAAATAAAAGAAATACATGGCATTTCAAATTAAATATGTATCTTAAAATCCTCTCAGTATAGTCCTGGTTTAAATAAAAGGTCAGCAACCTATATCCTGTTTCTACATTGAAAATAATGTCAGTTATGCAAACAACACAAAAGTAAGACTAATATTGAAATCCATAGGCCACTTTTTGTACAAGTATGTTAAGCTTTTCTATTAGCACTTAAAAACGTATTAAATCCATCACTAAAGTCCGCTACAATTTCTGGGCTCATCCTCTTGCACATGGGCAGTTAACTTGATCTATTGTTCTGTTTCGTTCTTTCCTTTGAGCCATCATTATCACATCCTCCTCCACAGGGAATTTATTCTCATTCTCTTTTAAAGTTTCCTCTTCTGTCTCTTGTCACATTAAGTTCAGAAAAAAATCTAAATTTCTTCCCCAACCCTATTTTTAAAATGTGATACACCTAGTAACTTCATGCTTGTTCTTACTTCCATAGTAACTGTTTTATGTTGTCGTCTCTTACTGCTATGCACTTGACAATCAGCAACCAGACAGACTCAGAAAATATAGAATCCATTTCTACTTAAGCTGTCAAGACAAAATGTTCTATTGAATCTCTGTTGAAGGAAGCTTAGGAGCTGTATTTCAGACTGCTGTAGTAACTTGGAAATGATCAGATCTATACTGTATGGCTATATTTTTTCAATTGCATGAGAGATTATAGGTAATGATACAGTCAATCTCTCAGGTCCAAAACAGATTATTCTCCATTAATTTATTCTGTTTATTACCATCCCTTTATTTCTCTCTTACAAAACACCATTGAATTTATTTTCTATTAATAATGTCCGGCTGGGCTTTGGACCTATCCTTAAGTGTAGATTATATATCCAGTGAGGCTCAGTAGGAAAAAATTAATTTTTTCTTAGCAAGAACAGTTGTCATGTAGATAGTTTCATTGTTAGGTATGTGAGCTAGGTGCCACTTCCCCATTTCAGTGTTGAGAAACTGTCTGGCTTGAAACTTTATAGGCTACCTGTACATTGTCACACTTTCTGTGTTCATATGTGATGAGTCCTGTTGTGCCTCAAAGACACTGTTTACCTGGTACCATCCCAGTGTCTTTCTGGCTCTTTATTATTATTATTAAGATAGGGACTTGTTGCTACTTTGTTTCCAACCCAGGTCCCCCGTAAAAGAAAGCTCAACTCAATCAATTAGCAAAACAAGCTACAAGCCTAGATTAGGCAACCTCCCCCTACACTACTCTATTCTATCTATATTATCCCATATAACTTGCCATTTCTCCAGGCCAAGAGCTTCTCTCTCTCTGATGTCTCTCCAATTTTTCCCTGTAGCTCCTTCCCCTCCTGTTTTTTCTTTTTCTTTTTTTTTTTTTTACTTGATATTTTTTTTCTTTTTTTTTTCATTCTTTTTTTTTATTCGATATAATTTATTTACATTTCAAATGATTTCCCCCCCTCCAGCCCCCCCCACTCCCCGAAAGTCCCGCAAGCCCCCTTCTCTTCCCCTGTCCTCCCTCCCACCCCCTCCCAGTTCCCCGCTCTGGTCTTGCCAAACACTGCTTCACTGAGTCTTTCCAGAACCAGGGACCACTCCTGCTTTCTTCTTGTATCTCATTTGATGTGTGGACCATGTTTTGGGTACTCCAGTTTTCCAGGTCAATAACCACCCATTAGTGAGTGCATACCATGATTCACCTTTTGAGTCTGGGCTACCCCACTTAGTATGATGTTCTCTAGCTCCATCCATCTGCCCAAGAATTTCATGAATTCATTGTTTCTAATGGCTGAATAGTACTCCATTGTGTAGATACACCACATTTTTTGTTTCCACTCTTCTGTTGAGGGACACAGAAAACCGAACAACCCTATTAAAAAATGGGGTACAGAGTTAGACAAAGAATTCTCACCTGGAGAACTTCGGATGGCGGAGAAGCATCTTAAAAATTGCTCAACTTCATTAGTCATTAGGGAAATGCAAATCAAAACAACCCTGGGATTTCATCTTACACCAGTCAGAATGGCTAAGATTGGGGATTCGGGGGACAGCAGGTGTTGGAGAGGGTGCGGAGAGAGAGGAACACTCCTCCACTGCTGGTGGGGTTGCGAATTGGTGCAACCACTCTGGAAAGCAGTCTGGCGGTTCCTCCGAAAGCTGGGCGCCTCACTTCCAGAAGATCCTGCTATACCACTCCTGGGCATATACCCAGAGGATTCCCCACCATGTAATGAGGATACATGCTCTACTATGTTCATAGCAGCCCTATTTGTAATTGCCCTCCTGTTTTTTCTGTTGCTCCTCCTCTCGACTCTCTGCTCCTCCCACTTCCTCCTGCCCAATCATTGGCTCAAGCCTTTATTTGAAAAGTTAAAGTGGGGAGAAGGTCCACAAAGGAACTCCTCATCTGCAGCCCCTCAGAGGAGTGGAATTAGCATCAAAATACAAGCCCAGGGCTATCCACAACAAGGACTTTATTGCCATGAGGATGGAAGCTTGCAATTTAATCTAGAGAGAAACTTGTAATGAGAGAACATTTGTGTTTTTTTCTACAAATAGACATGATTGTTACAAATATACATGACTGTTGGGTTGGATCATGCCATCGTCTATAGAATTACCATCCAGTGTGTCTTCTTTTAGGCCAACTTGTAACTTTGTGCCCTACTCCCTGAGACAAGCTATGTTGCCCAGGCTGGCCTTAAACTCCTGTGCTCTGGTGATCTTCTTTGCTTAGCAGTTCCAGTAGTCAGCTACATGTGTTACCACACCTGACTCTTGTGGTTTTCTTTGTTTGTGTGTTTGTCTGTGCCTCACTTGCTTTAGCCAATTGTTTACAAATGTTATCCCCTTTCCCAAATTCCACCCCCCCCAAGAAACCCCCTCTCCCATTCTCCCTCCTCTTGCTTTTATGAGGGTGTTCCTCCACCTACCCCACTCCCACCTTCCCACACTCAATTTCCCTACACTGGGGCATGTATTGAGCCTTTATAGGACCAAGGGCCCCTCCTTCTATTGATGCATGACAAGGTAATCTTCTGCTACATATGTAGATGGAGCCATCTTTCCTCAACTGTATAATTCCCAGAGTGTTGAAAAAAAGTTTGTAGGAAGATTTCCTATTGGAAAAATTCTTTCTGATATTTTTTTTTCCTTATTTAACAAAAGTTTCAAAAAGTACACTTTTTCAGTAACTTTTCTAGATAACATATATATAAATCACCTACACATAGAAACAGAGACACACACATACACACAAACATACACACACACTCATACACACACACACACACACACACTATTCCTATCATCTTGCCTGAAGAAACTGAAATAATCCTATCTCAATACAACTTTCTAACAATAGTTTCAACAAATTTATATTACATGCGATAAAAAGAGTTTCTGATAATTATTCTTCCATTGTTCTTATTTTAAAATATCTTCTTTATAATGATATATCAATTCACATTATGCCCAATATACTTAATTTGTTATGGCTAAATCACTATATTTAATAACACTTCTATTGTTTGAATTTTTAGATGCATTTTGCTATATTTTGTGGATTGTTGTATGTCCTCTTGTAAAATTATATAATTATTTTATAATTATATTGTGAGTAAAACTAGTAGATAAACATAAAATGCATATACATAGACACCATGCACATTTATGTTAGCTAGAACCTCCAGTAATACCTAAAAGTGTTAAAATATGAGCTATGTTAAATAAAACCAGGACAGAAATGATTTCCCTATATGGCACCTAAAGTAGACATGAGTCTCTGAAAAAGAAATTCATTAAGGACCAAAGAAGACAAAGAGCTATGGAACATTTTGCTGAAGATTCTAAGAATCAAATAACTAAGGAATAAATATAAGCTATATAACAATAAGGGAATGCATTTATTACATTATCAGACTACCATCAACTTATTCTCTTATTTATAATAGGGTTTTTTTAGATAAAATATTCAGATTATATTTCCTTCTTCCCAAGTTCCTGCAAGATAACCCCCATTTCTGTTCCCATCTGAATCCATGCCTGCTACATCTCTAATTAAAAAACAAGCAAGCATCTAAAAATAAATTAAAAAATAAAGGAAACAAGATAGGATAAAACAAACAGAGGGAAAAGAGGCAAAGAAAAAAGCATAGGAATTCCATAAGAACATGAAACTGCAAGCTGTAATATGTAAGCAGAGGATGTGTAAGTTAAGGTACTAAACCAGTAAGTAAGTAAGCCAGAAAGTAAGCAAATAGATAGATAGATAGATAGATAGATAGATAGATAGATAGATAGATAGATAGATAATAAATGTTAAGACAAAATATTACGCAACAAAGTACCTCCAAAGGTGCCATTGAGTTTATTTTTTGTTGGCCATCTTCTGCTTGTTTGGTTCACATGTGTGACTCTCTTGGTGAAAACAAATTTTAGGATTGTGACAGGTGTCAACTGGAGATAATTTCTGGATCTATCTTACGTCTGTGCAGGTCTCTTATTTATAATTAATTTATAATTAAAGACAGCTGCCACAGTCTTTGTTAGTTCCTCTGTACACTGATACCACTTTGCTTAGAGGGCATTGCTCCTTTTTCAAACTTTAAATATAGACAAATACTAATATGAATATTTTCTAGCAAGCATAATAATGATTAACTTGCATAAGAATTATGCATATGAGCTGGGCGGTGGTGGCACATGCCTGTAATCCCAGTACTTGGGAGGCAAAGGCAGGAGGATTTCTGAGTTTGAGGCCAGCCTGGTCTACATAGTGAGTTACAGGACAGCCAGGGATATACAGAGAAACCCTGTCTCAAAAAAAAAAAAAAACCAAAACCAAACCAAACCAAAACAAAACAAAAAAAAAAAAAAAACAAATCCAAACAACCAAAAAATAAAAAAAAAATATTAAAGAAAGAATTATGCATATGATAAAATATGAAACTATATTTAGAAGAACATGTTTTAACCTATTTTCAAGGAAACTTTCTTTTCTATGTAATACACGTACATAGACCCCTATTTGTTATACCAACATGGCTTTAAATTTACTTTAGTAAGGACCAATTTTTTTCTTTTGTACCATATTATACCTAATACTACACAAACATGTAACAAATTTTCAATAAATAAATATTGATCAGTCTTATATTACAGCCAATGTTCCTATACTTGAAATTTGCAACATCGGACATCTCAGCCTTGTCTGTAAAACAAAGAGACAAAAGCCATTGAATTAAGTACTTTTATTCAAAAAGCTATGAAGTACACTGAAAAAAGTGACTGATTGGTATTAAAAAGTACCTGAACAGAGAAATTTAAATTAGAACTAATGATCCTGGGGTCCTGAAACTAAGACATAGATAGCCAACTTCTGTTGGCTGCTGGAAGTTCTAGTCACTTTATTTCAGTCAGTGTTAAGAACAATATTGCTGTCATAAAGGAAAAGGGAAGAACACAAAACTAGCCGGCACACACCTTTAATCCCAGCACTTGGGAGGCATAGGTAGGCGGATTTCTGAGTTCGAGGCCAGCCTGGTCTACAGAGTGAGTTCCAGGACATCCAGAGCTACACAGAGAAAAGGTATAAAAAAAAAAAGATAGAATCCGAAGGTAAATGAAGAAGCATACACATAAGTGTAACAGCAATACAATGGGGACATCTTAGCACTGGGAGCATCATAAACTCTTCTCAAATTGGTTTCTTTTAATCTTATAGAGTACTTATTATTTCTGTTCAATAGTCTTTTTTAAAGCATAGATGCATAACTGTTCATAGAGTAATGTATTTCATGGAATGGTGTTGAAAATACTATTTCTGAGAACTTGTAAATTTATTTTTTCCTTCTATTCAAAATAGTATTTTTCTCACATAATATCTGGAGGACATTTTCTACCCACTCTACTTCTCCCAGTTCACACAACCCCATTTCTATCTCTCATTAGAAAACAAATTTGCTTTTAAAGGATAATAATGAAATAAAATATAACAAGAGAAAACAAAATGAATGCATTGGAATATGGTGAAACAAAACAAACAGAAGAAAAATAACACCCCAAAAAGGCATACAAACAAATTTAGAGGCAGAGACTCATGCATGCACATGATCTGGAATCATACAAGAACATAAAACTAGCCAGGCAGTGGTGGCACACACCTTTAATCCCAGCACTTAGGAGGCAGAGGCAGGCAGATTTCTGAGTTCAAAGCCAGCCTTGTCTACAGAGTGAGTTCCAAGACATCCAGGGCTATACAGAGAAACCCTGTCTTGGAAAACCAAAAAAACAAACAAACAAAAAACAAACAAACAAAAAAACCCACAAAATATATAATTTAAATAGATATATATATTACATATATATAAAATATATATATATGTGTGTGTGTATATATACACATATAAAATACATAATAAATATATGTACATTATATGTGATTTATATATAAATATATATTATACATGATTCCATACATTATATATAATAATGTATTTTAATTATATAATATAGAAAATTCATATTCATATATGTATGGATTAAAATTTTAAACATAAGATAAAAAATTCCTAAGACATGCCAGGACACAACAAATTGAGATCCAGACCTTCCACAGATGCCATTGAATTTGTTTTATGTTGGTAATCTATGTCTGGCATGCGGCCTCAAGCACAGGGTCCCCAATGGAGGAGCTCGAGAGAAGAATCAAGGAGCTGAAGAGGTTTGCAGAGCCATAGGAGGAACAACAATATGAGCCACCCAGTACTCCCAGAGCTCCCAAGGACAAAAACCATCAACCAAAGAGTACATGTGGAGTTACCCATGGCTCCAGATTCATAAGCAGCCTTGTTGGATATCAAAGTGAGGAGACACCCTTGGTCCTGGAAAGGCTTGATGCCACAAAGTAGGGGAATACCAGAACAGAGAAGCAGAAGATTGATTGGGGAACAAGGGAGATGAGGGGAGATGATTGAGGGGAGATGGGTTATTGGATTTTCTGGGGGGGGGGGGCAGAAACCAGGAAAGGGGACAAGATTTAAAATATAAATAAAGAATATGTTTAATTTAAAAAAGAGTAGAAAAATTTCTATATGTTTTGTTGAAAATATTTTCTGTATCATTCCTTTAGGTTTCTTTTACTTCTTCTAATCTTGTTCTTAGATTTTTGTCTTTCCTTAGGGATGTGTGTGTGTGTGTGTGTGTGTTGTTTGTTAATTAATTAATTAATTAATTTATTTATTTATTTATTTTGGCTAACACTTCCATTGCTTTCTGTCATGTCTTCACTACCTGAGATTCCTTCGTCCATCTCTGGTATTCTGTTTCTGAGATTTGCCTCTATGTTTCTTCTTCCAGTTCCTAAAACTTTTTCTCCAGCTTTCCCTCAGTTTCTTTATTGATTCTATTTTCACTTTCAGTTCTTAAACTGTTGGATTCACTTTCTTCCACTGTTTGTTTTCTTCTTTCATATGCTTTAAGGGGTTTATTCTTTTCCCTCTTTAAGGACCTCTATCCTTATATTATTTTAGGCTATTTTAAGATCTTATCTGTTAGCATTTTGTCTAAGTTCTGCCTCACAGTTACTTGGTGTCTTAGTCAGGATATCCATTCCAGCACAAACATCCTGACCAAGTAGCAAGTTGGGGAGGAAAGGGTTTATTCAACTTCTCCGTTTCTGTTCATCACCAAAGGAAGTCAGGATTGGAACACAAGTAGGTCAGGAAGCAGGAGCTGCAGAGGCCATGGAGGGATGTTACTGACTCACTTGCTTACCCTGGCTTGCTCAGCTTGCTTTCTTATGAAACTCGGGTCTAACAGCCCAAAGATGGCACCACCCACAATGGGCACTTCTGTCTTTGATCACTAATTCAGAAAATGCCTTACAGCTGGATCTCATGGAAGCATTTCTTCAAGGCAGGCTCCTTTGTCTGTGATGAGTCTAGCTTGTATCAAGCTGACATGCGAAACTAGCTAGTACACCTGGCAACTGATGAGTCTGTTCTAAACTCTACCATCCTGTGGCTGGTCCCTCAGGGGGAAGGGATGCCTCAACATGGGTCCACAGAGGCACCCCTTTCCCCCATACCTTACTACACCTCTGCCAAACAAATTCCTTCTCTTCTTATCATTTTATAAAACACAACATTTTCTTTTGCGTCAGTTATGTTGTGATACTTGGGCACTAATGTAGTAGGTTTGCTAGGCTCTAGCAATACACATTGCACTGGCACTTGTTGATTGGATTTTTATGCTGATGTCTGGGCATCTGGCTTTAAGATGATTATAATTCAAGGTGGTAATATCAGATCTTTTCTCAGCAATTGGGTGTTTATTTCCTTGTGGTATGTTGTCCTTTTTGGTTCTTAGAAGAATATGATAACTGTGTGCTTCCTGGTAAGGGATTCTTCTAGGAACATTTTGGGGGGGACCAAGGGAAGAAAGCAAGACATTTCACCAATTTAATTCCCTGTAAATTGGAGTAGAGAATGCAAAAAGACCATACAGGTAGGAGCTGGGGGTAAGTTTGGTAGATTTGATTTGGAGGAGAGAAGGGGGAATGCACACCTGAAGATTCCCTACCTGATTGCCTGGACTACTTGCTTCTCTGGTTAGCTTGGCTGGTGGCTTCCCAGGGAAAATCTGCTGAAGCTTGGGGCTGGGCTAAAAAGGATAAGTAGAGGTGATGAGTACTGGATGTAATATCTGTGTTATACCTTGGAGGTGGAGCAGAGAGGAAGGGGAGGGCAAAGAAGAATTTTGCTACAGAACTCAGGATGAGACTGGGAGATCAGAATTTGAGGAGATATAGGAGGAACAAGGAAGCAATAAAAACCCACAGAGAGCCTACGTGCCTCCTTGGCCATAGTCAAAAATTAGACTTGAATTAAAATTTACTGATGAAGATACATAGACTAGGGAAAGCATGTTGAATCAAGGAAACATGCAAATAATTATGTTTTATTCAAGTAAGACCAGGTTTTGCTACTAGAGATATAAAAGCTCTCTTTAATGTCTTTAATTTGGACATTATGATAAAGGATCAGGAAAGACCCCTATATTTTTAGCTCTTGTAAGCAGATAGTATTTGTGCAACCATATACTTGTAGAACACAATGTGCTAAGATTATAGATGTGTACACTGTATAACTATTGTACATGGGAAATAAGTGTTCTATAAGTTTACAAGCAGATGTGTGTGTCAAGATGCTAGTATGTGAGTCTAACTTAAACTTCAGTATTCTCTTCTGTGTGGAGGCAACCTTAGGTCTTGGTCCACAGGGGCCACCAATATCATTTTTTTGTTGCTCTTCAGTCCTTTTTGTTTTGTTTTGTTTTGTTTTTATCTTCTTTTTTTATTTGATATATTTTTTATTTACATTTCAAATGATTTCCTCTTTTGCTGGCTTCCAACTCCCCAAAAGCTCCATAAGCCCTCTTCCCTTCCCCTATTCCCCCACCCACCCCTTCCCATTTTCCTGTTCCGGTATTGTCCTATACGGCTACACTGAGTCTTTCCATAACCAGGGGCCACTCCTCCATTCTTCTTGGACATCATTTGATGTGTGGATTATGCTTTGGGTATTCCAATTTTCTAGGCTAATATCCACTTATTAGTGAGTGCATACCATGATTCATCTTTTGAGACTGGGTTACCTCACTTAGTATGATCTTCTCCAGTTCCATCCATTTGTCTAAGAATTTCATGAATTCATTGTTTCTAATGGCTGAATAGTACTCCATTGTGTACATATACCACAATTTTTTTATCCATTCCTCCGTTGAGGGATACCTTAGTTCTTTCCACCTTCTGGCTATTATAAATAGGGCTGCTATGAACATAGTGGAGCACGTATCCTTATTACATGCTGGAGAATCCTCTGGGTATATGCCCAGGAGTGGTATAGCAGGATCCGCTGGAAGTGATGTGCCCAGTTTTCTGAAGAAACGCCAGACTGATTTCCAGAGTGGTTGTACCAATTTGCAACCCCACCAGCAGTGGAGGAGTGTTCCTCTTTCTCCACATCCTCACCAACACCTGCTGTCTCCTGAGTTGCTCCTTTTTATACAAGATATCTCAGTAACCATCAGGTGAGGCTGGCAGGCCTCTAAAACCCAGAAATCTTTCACTGTCCGAAAGACCACCATATAGTGCCATGCCTGGCTTTAATAATTTTAAATGATCTCTGGAATGGGGGGTAATCTTAAAGGTCCACCTGCGTTCATTAGGAGCACCTTACCAACTGAGTTATCTCCTTGGCTCTACATGCTCTCTTGTATTAGCACTTCATTTTCATATATTATTAGATTATAACATAGCTATATGACATGCCATTCAATTTTTTTGTATGTTTTTGTTGGAAGAGTTGTGCTCATGAGAAAAAGTGCTATAGAGGCATGGAGAAGTTGTCAAATCCACCTTAGCTAGATTTAACTGGAAGTTGCTGGCTACCTGATGTGGGTGCTTTCATCAGAACTTAGGTTGTCTGTAAGATCTGCGAGTGCTCTTCATTGCTAAACCATCTCTCTAGATTGTAACATATTTTGATGCACAATGCATAATAAGTGAAAGTTATCAAAGGGTTCTATTTTTAATCAATTTTCAAAAGCCAATATTTATCCTGAATTTTATTTGTGAGAAAAGCAATACATTGTATATTATTTAGTTTCCATGTGATGATTTTGAAAAGTAGCTTCGCTTATTTGTGATTTTTCCAAATTACCACAAAAATGAAGATAAATTACAGATACAAAAGTAACATTTATGTAGTAACTTTTTCCTCAGTTCTTTTACACTCTCAACACAAATCACAGCCAGGATTCAGAGACGATTCTACAAGTATTTTCTCAGAAGTCCCATTGGTTGAATTTCGGCAGGTAATGGTCTGTAAAAGGAAAGCCAATTTGCCCCTCGATGAAGATTACTGTACCAAATGTACCAGAGAGCTTTAGAAAATGTGACACGCTTTCTATTCAACAGTGAAAGAGTCGATTAGTTTCCTAGCTTTTCTTTTTGTGCAATGGAAATAGGTCTTGCTTGTTAATTCCCTTTAATCTCACACATCAGTTTCCTAGTATTGTTTCTTATTTATAAAACTGTACAGTTATATTTAATATAAAGTGTATAGTTGTACACATTGAAAAGTTCAGACTCATTGTAAAATCTACATTGTGTGGATTACACTCTTTAAAATTAAATTGATTACAAACATAAGAAACATTTTCCCCAAAGGAAAGGGGATTATTTTTAGCATTCCAAATTAATCATTCCTAATTGGCAAAACATATTATAGATGTATTTTACACTAGAAAATATACAATAAATTAAAATATATAATTATTATGTACATTAATAAAGTTACAGCCAGAGCCAAACATTAGATTAAACTGATTGTTTGCAATTGATGACATATTTCAACATATTCCTATGTAAGAGTGAATTGGTGGTACACATTTGTGTCCTCAACTCTCAAGAAACAGACACAAGCAGATATCTTTGAATTTGAGGCTAGCTTTGTGTGTTTAACATTTCAAAGACAGACAGGATAACTTTAAGGAGTAAAGCATTAGCTTCAAAATTAACAGAAAACATTAAAAAATTAGTAATGTGAAGGTTTGTTGGGATGGCTCAGTAGTTAGGAACCTCGATGTTCTTGAAGAGGACCAGAGTTCAATGGCCAGAATTTATTTCTGACCTATCAAAATTGTTGACAACTGTAATTTTATGAGTTATGATGCTGAATCCAAGCCTCCAACAGCATTTGAACTTACATGACCCATACACATGCAAACATGTGTATCAATGAAAATAAAAGTAATCCCTTAACAAGTAAATACAGTTATCATTGTAGAGAAATAATCAAAAATACATTTAATTAAAATGTATTAATTTAAATGTCATTTTATAAAATAAATTTCACATAATTTTTGTTGAGAACAGATAATTGAGAAAAGAAGACCTACAAAGGGCACATCTGTCAATATGCCTGCATGGATGGAGAAATAGTTCATATGGGCCCATTCCTAGATGAAGAGTTCCAAGTAGTCAATGTCTGCCAAGGGAGGGCGAACCAGTTTTTTTCCTAGAAGACAAGACACTAAGACACTGTAAATGTACCTAAGGGTAAACTCTAAACATATGCAAATAAGAAAAGCAATAACTGGACACATTAGGATGCAGGTGTGTGTGTGTGTATGTGTGTGTGTATAAAAAGAAGAGGTCATGAATTTGAAAGGATGTGAAAGGGGCACATGAGACGAGTGGGAGGAAAAGGCAGTAGGAAAGGATGGAAACACACTAAACATGTATAAGTTCTTCAGGTAATAAAATATAAAAAGACAATAATACATACATCAAATGGGTACATGTCAACTTCTCCAGAGCTTGTCCACATCACCGAACTGATGACAATTAAACAAAATATTGTGAAGCAGCATAAAGAAAGTTTCTGTATTTTAGTAATACGATAACTGGTACTCACTGCTCTATTCATTTCTTGTAATAAGCCATTAGCAATAACTTAGAATGTAAACATAAATATACACAAAATGGCAGTTGAAAGTGTATGTGAATAAATTGACTATCCCAAGTGTCATGATATTTTATATACTTAGAATCAACTATCAATAAAGTACCTAAATCTGAAATGTGTGAAATTTTTCAAATAATTTGAATATCACCTGTAGAAAGCATAACTTAGCAAAAATGAAAATATATTTTCATCTAATTACTCTTTATTGTATGCATGTATTATGTGTATAATATGGGGTTCCTTATGTGCTTAAGTGCAGAACAGACTTAAAGAAATAGTAAGTTCCAAGTCTTTGTTATTTTATGAGTTTCTATCTCTTCAACAGACAATTAAATTTCTTAAACTTTTACAAATAAAAGTATTAATTTACAAAGCATATGTTTAATTCATTCAGCAAATTACTAGTAAGTACCCCTTTCATGTAGACACTAAATTGGGTAAAGATTAACTAGGAAAAAATGCCAAATAATTCCTACATAAAAGACTGATCATGTTAGCAAATGCTGACCTGAAAACTAAAATTCTGTACACATGCAGGAAACAAGACTCACATATACAATATTATTTCCTTCCTGACATTGAATTAGTACTTATCAGCAGATGGGTGTGATAGTCAAAGAATGACACAAAGAAAACAAAATGAGAAAAAATGTACTCAGAGATAAACAAGACGCCCTTCAGCAAAATGTAAGCATTTAGCCATTGCTGTCATGTCAGATAGCAGGAACAACAGCAGGCATTGATATTGATGATGTAGTCAAAGATGAGGTCCTGAAAGACTTATGCTATTTTCCAAGCTTCTCCGTTTCCAGCTATCAGACCATAATTTCTCAAAATCACTGCTTATTTTCTTTCATTGACGTATTCTTTTGATGGATCTGTCAAGACAAGATTTTTCCAACAATAGTAATTTCCCTTCTATGTTTGAAATATCAAGCTCACTTTGACAATATTCATTCTTTTAGTTAATTTTTAAACAACAAGGAAATCAATTTAATGTAGGCATTTTCCATTGTTACAGATTTCTTTGAACATTAATTAATTCAGTCTTTGCTACTAGAATTTATTTATTTAATATTTTGGAATAAAACTAAATTTTCATAAGCAATTGGTTGTCAGTTGGAGATAGCTTCTGAGTTATTGATAAGGGTGTGTGTCCATTTGTCCTTTTAGCTCTAGGACCTCATTTTAAGCATATTCACCTAGGCCTTCTGCATATTGCCCCAGTCTCTGTGAATTCAGATGTCTCTTTATTTAGAGAGATTTGCTTACTTTCTATCCTATAACACCTGACTGTTTATACTCTTTCTTCCCCATCTTCTGCATGGTTTCCTGAGCCCTAAATATAAAGAGTAAATGGAGACATTTAGTCTGAATTTTCCAAGGACTCTCACTCTCTGCATAATGTCTGTATGTGCTTCCCTGTATCTGATTATCTCGTTCAGTACAATTCTTCTCTAATGTTGATTGAGCAAGACACTAAACCATGAAAAGAGCAGAAAGTCATTAGGAGTGAGTGATTTTATTCTAACTTTAGTAGAGTAGTATTTGCTTTTCCTAGAGGGCCCTGTGATAACTAATCTCAGATTGTTGGTCATGCAAGCCCTATTGTGTATGAGTTCTAGTTCATGGATTGGACCTTTAGTCAAGTCAAATATTTGTTGCTTGCTTCAATATGTTTTGTGTCACCGTTGCACTGGCATACCTTGAAGGTGTGACAACACTGTAGATATATTCATGTTTACATTTCTCCCCTGGCGCCATGCAGCATACCTTCCAGTAAAAAGAACACTATAGGAGTAAATGCTCTAGGTAGGAACCAGCTTCGATTTCTCCACATTCTGTGAATAGTATAGATATTTATAGCAACAGAACTTTTATGGAGGGATGATCAGGTGGGGAGGGGGAAAGAAAGGAAGGAAGAAGGTAATATGGGAAGAGATAACATTAAGGGCAACTTGAAAACTAATAGGAAAATATAAACCTCCTAAAATATATTGATGATGATTTATATTAAACATCCAAGTAAATGGGGAGACAGAGTCTTAACAAACTATTTCTTGTCACCAAATATAGCATCCAGTACTGGAAATGGCTTACATCTAATTGAGTTGTTGGTCAAAAGGTTCCCATGGGAACTCCCAAACAATCCAGCCTGTTGCCAAGGCTATAGGTTGCTCTCAGCAAACTGTATTTAAATATGTAATTTAATCTGAGTCATTCTGTTTTCTATTCTTCTCAATCTCTGTGAAACTAGCTTGGTTTTCCAAGGCTCATTCTTCGTAAAAGCACTTTTTCTACCCATCTCCTCCTGTTCAATAAAAGAACATTCTAATAATATTCTAATTCTAGAATCTGGGATTAGAGAAGTATTAAAGTTCAATGTTTTGTTGAAAGTCTGTGTTCCATTATTCATTTCAATTAGGTATTTTAAAATCATAAAAGTGTCCAGTGCATTTTCTCAGTTTCTTTTTAAATTCAGATGTAGGCATACAAATATATTCTGGCATGCATTTGCATATCATTTTTAAGTTAATAATCTACTAGGTTTATGGCTTCGATACATCAAATTCCATGATATACTTATGTATGGATCAAAGTACTATTAAAGGATAGTAATAAATGTTGCCTTCAAATGCTTATGTTGAATATACTCAATAACTCAAACAGTAACAATACATACATATAGGGACATTTAAAACTCAACTTAGTGGAAAATACAGATTTTATAAGGGACTCTTTACAATTAAATTAATTAATTAAAATAAATTAAATTAATTGTGTGTGTGTATATGTAGGATCATATTCATATGATTCAATGAAATGCTTGTGTAGGTAAGAGGAGAGTTTTATGGAGTCCATTCTTACCTTCCAACTTTTTGTATTTTCTTGCAATTGAATTCACATTGTCTGGATTCTATGTGAGGAGATTTCCTCACCATAAAGTGCCACCATTATAGCTCATTCATGATGAATTCTAATCCTTTCTGAGTTGTATCCTCTAAGATACATGACATCATTTTATACAAAGACACAAAGAGAGCAAGCATAAAACAAAGATACAATGAAGAATGAGTAAGTAGATAATGCTACACAAACCACGATGAGAGGTCTGAAGCATAAAAACCTAACCAAGTACGTGAATCATGGTACCCCCCAAAACTTGTATTAACAATTTCTCCAAGATTCAAACATCCCATGCTGCAGGGAAGTTCATTGAGTAGGAAGAAAACAATAAACATAGCCTCAGAAAGACCTTGACAGTGATCATATTCACTAGGATTCTCCTTCCCAAAGTAAGCAATGAAAGCCAAAAGTCTTTCTCAGAGGAGCCGAGCTCAGCTTCAAAGAAGACAGACTCTCAGAAGACCAAAAGCTGCAAAGAAGACTCTAAGAGAAGACCATTTGCCTGGAGTATGCAGAAACAGGTTGAGTTGCCTGAAAAGCATTAAACCAGAATCACTGGGAAAATAGACTCTCCAACTTGTTGAGCCTCCTGGAGGCTATGAAATATGCTCCATGCTTATGACTTTTGTGAGCTGCCAACCGTGCTGAGGTAGTCTTTGGTAATAGAGATCCTTTTAAGTCAATTCTGCTCTGATTCATAATTCTTCACATACATTCCTGTAAGCTACACAATTAAAAGGTATAGGTTTATCAAGTTGGACTTCAGTTGTATCAATAATTTCCTCTGTTGTGATATCCCTATATGGAGTGAATAAATGTATGTTGCATCTCCCCAGCAAAATTCTGTAACAAAATAAAGCTGTGATAAAACACATACCCATTTTGTCATAGGTTCAAAAACTCAATAACCAATCATATAGTATCTATGAGTCTATATCCATATTTTCTGCTGGAAAGATCAAAGTAATTCTATTACATGCAAAGAAGAAATGAATATAATAATGACACCATTAGCTAACAAATAATAGGATAAATATAAAAATACACATCACAGAAAATATGAAAATGTTCCCTGATCACGTGAAAAGTGATAAAATATAATAAATTATATTAATTAATTATATCATTTAGATTGATAAAACTCCTCATAAAATATAGAGAAATTGTTCATGAAAATAAGTTTTTCTATAAAACCATTAAAGCTTCATATTAAGCTTATAAGCCATTCCTAACCATCTGTGCTAATATTAGAATTCATACACATAGGGATTATATATCAACTCCTTTTAATGCATTAAAAGTAAAAGCCAGTGTGAAACTTTGAAATGTGTCAATAAGAATATAATGTAACAATCTATATGTGCAGTCTGGCTCTGATTACTTTACTTCAACTGCCCTCTATTTAGTGGTCCCAGCCACTGTCTCTTATCCTTTTTTCTTGTCTTGATCTTGAAGACCTGTGATTTGTTTCATTAGTTGGCTATAAGTCTAACCAGCATTTCAAGTTTGTCCTCAAAAGAATCAAGATAGTTTTGACCTTTCTGGACCTAGCAGATATATCCTCACCAGGACACTTTGTACACTTGTTCTCCAGGGCAGACCTTTTAAAAGCATGGCCCTTGAATTTGAAGACAGGCAATAAAATCCTTTCAGATTTCTCCCAGTGGAACTGACATTCTAGCATTGCTCATTTCTGTCTTCTTTACTTTGTTTCTCAAGTGAGTTACTTGAATTAAAAAAAATACAAACAAATACCAAACCAAACCAAAACAAAACAAAAAGCAACATAACAATACTGTCAAAATTTATTTGGATGTCTTTTTTTAATCCTTATTTAATTCATAGTTAGGCACTCGTGTTGGTGTGATATTTGTCTTCCTAAAAATGCATTGGTTCCGGCTCTAGCTTCCTGAAAAAAAAATCACATCGCTCTATGAAAATATCCTATATTTTACTAATCTTGTTTAGTATATAAATCAGAGTTATAGCAAAAATTAGTATTTTTACCTTCTTATCAGCATATACTTATTAAATGTTTGAATGTAATAGCCATATGAAGTATCTGTAGTCCTAGGTACTAGGGATGTTAAGGAAAGAATGCTTATGACCAGAAAATTAAAGCAAGATTTAAACAGTTTAACTTCATACCTCAGAATAATATTTTATATACATTAAAATGGTTTATGCTGTATTTATTCAAAAGACTATATCATTAAGTAGGTAATTTCTGTATATTTTGACAATTATCATATCTTGCCTCTCAATTATACAGTACAGAATATAAGCCATAAAAGTATACAATTTATAAGGAAGCCACCTCCATGATTCCACCTATATGGAAAAAGATATGGCATGGTGATATACACTGAGGGAAGAAGACAGATCCTCAGGCTCACTGTCCAATAAAGTCAGTCTAATATGTGAGTCAAGCCCAAATGAGGGACCCTATCTCAAAAGTCATGGTACACCACTGGATGAAAAATTCCCAATATTGTTCTCTGGCCTCTGCATCTACATACATATACAAATACATGTATCGTCTCACACATGTAGACCATGATCTCTAAACCCTCAACAATAAATGTTCAATTTTAATCTCTCTTAAAAGTTAAAGGTGTGAAATCAAAGATTTCCTTGGTGGTAGGAGAGATTTAATTTAAGCATGTTCATATTCATTTGTGAATCATTCCTAAGTCAAACAGGAGGGAGAGAATTAAGCACACTTTGCTCTTTTATGTAATAACCATGCTTTGATGTACTTAAGCAAATTTCCCCTGTGATTTTGGAGTCACCTCTTCTGGCTTGTCTCCGGAAATCCCCTCATTCAAATGTTCTCTCTGCACAAACTGCTTCCCATACATCACCCCATTCTCATTTTGATTGGGTCCTGCTATCCTGATACAGGACACAATGTTTCTCCAAATCATGGTAGAATAGTGTCTGCATTGTCTTGATTTGCAATCCTTAATAGCATTTTGTCTTAACTAATTAGGAAATAATTAGAAAGGAAAATAGATGAAAGAATGAAAGGGAAGAGTGAATGAATGAGGGGAAGAAAAATGTCTCTACTTCATGAAATAGCATTCAACATAAAGTTTATATTAAGGGAAGAAATATCTATCAGCACCTAACAAACATTTAGAATACAAAATTCTCTATAACATATGCATAAAATGTTGACATCTGTCTGTATCTCTATCTATCTATCTATCTATCTATCTATCTATCTATCATCTATCAATCGATCATGTATCTGTCTGTCTATATATCTACATACTTACCTACTTACCATCTGTCTACACGCACACAGATGAACATGGACATGTGTAAAACAGAATATATGGTGCACAAGGCAGTCATAGTCACTTAAGTATAAGGGATTTTGTGGGTGTTCTTTTTCCAGAGAATTTGAATAGTATTTTGTGGTGGAAAAAAATAATATAATATAATATAATATAATATAATATAATATAATATAATATAATATAATATAATATAATAAATATATAACCCTCCCTAAGAGTGTAACAAATTGGTTTAACATTCTTGTTTTTAAAGAACAATATGTGAGTGAGGAAATATTGATAGTGGAAAATAACTGAAGAGGGAAAAAACACTTAGGCAGTTTTTTTACTTGTTCATGACTGAGACGATGGTGATTTGGATGTGGTTATTTGAAGCAGAGATGGCACAGCTTACATCTAAGACATATTCTTTTATATTTGACATGTACTTTCAATGACTACATGATCATTTTTGTCCTAGGAATAGTAATTTGAACAGGAAAAGAAATAAGAAAACATCAGCTGTTTGTACATTTTTATATGTACATCTCAGGAAAGGCATTGAAATATGTGTAATACACATTTTTCTTTGCAAATTATACATAGTCTTTTGGAATAGCTGATTGCCGAGTTTCCTAGGTATAATGTCAATTGCTGGCTTATTTTTTTCTTTTTGAAATCACAATAAACGCAAAGCACATGGAATATCAGTTTGCTTTCTCTCTTGTGTTTTTCAGAAAATTCATAAATGGTTGTTAATGTAAAATTAAAAAAAAAAACATAGAAAGAAAATAGTTGGTAATTCCTGAATGCCTGTGCCTGATAGATGAAGGAATGCCTGCCCACAATCATTCATTTATTTAAAGTTAATAATAATTTTTGTTTTATATTTATTGCTATTCACCTATCCTTTTACAGTCTATGTGTCTATACAATGCACAAAAGAATTAGGATCAAATAAAACAGGTCATTACCACATCCACCAGGGGCATCCAGCATTGTATGGTTTTCCCAGCCTCCAAGTCCTGGGTCTCTAATTGAAGTCACAGATGAATGTGAGCTTTTGTGTTCATCCAAACATAATATGGTATGTTAAAAATTAAAGAAAGACAGAGAGAGAGAGGGATGGGAAAGGAGGAAAGAAAGAAAGAAAGAAAGAAAGAAAGAAAGAAAGAAAGAAAGAAAGAAAGAAAGAAAGAAAGAAAGAAAGAAAGAAAGAGGTAAGCAACAGTCCCAAACCTATTTGGCACTGGGTTCCATCTTAAAAGCAAAAGCCTGAATATTTGATCTGCTGCTGAACGCAAGCTGCACTCAAGTACAAGGAAGGATTCCATGGCTTGTTCTTGTCCCATATTCCAGAGTTATCCCACCAGCTACTTCCTAACAAAAGCCATTTAAAGATTAGTATGATTGTTTCAGATGTACTTTCAGACCACTTGTGGTTCTTCATGGTTGTGCTGCAGAACACCCACCTGTCAGCTTACTCTAGTCATTCAATTAGATCTTGACAGGCTGGAAACCTGCCTATAGCTAAACATTTCCTACAAAACTGTGTCCTGCTGAGGGTTCCAGGCTAATGCATAATCCTGTCCTAGTGTGCCAGAGTCACCACTGAGAAAACCCAAGCTTGAGATTGAAAGAAAGAGACCCTAATGTGATTTCATCTGAGTCTGCTCACTGGTGGTCTCTTGGGGCTTGTGAATGAGACACAACAGTAACCATATCTGAACTTTGTTTAACCACAAACATGCAAAAGCACAAAACATTCAGAGACAACTTTTCTTCTAACATTGAGAAATATATGTCCTTATTTAATTTTGTAAAAGATAGTGGTTATAGAATGAGCTAAGCATTTGAGAAAAATGTTAGCTCTTACAAATACCCAGAACTCAATTTCCAACAAGCACACAGCAGGTCACAATGTTTGTAACTCCACTCTCAGGTGATCCAGTGCCTTCTTAGGTCTTGTGATTACCAGGCATGCATTTGTTGAGCAAACATACTGGTATATAAAACAGACATATACATAAAATGTAAACAAAGAAACAAACAAACAAATAAATAAATAAATAGAAAATTCAAAATAGTATAAGAATGCATATTAAAGAAAATAAGAAAGTATTTATCTTTTTTCTAGTCATTCATGAGGGCTATTAGATCAGTCTAAAATTTTATTTGGGTTTTAATCATGTGTGCTTTTGCCAAACCTACATTGAGAGAATCTTAAAAGTTCAAATATTCATTGTACTTTGGTCTTCTTAATTGTTTTTTCTAGTTTTTTAATTGCCGCCATGGAGACAATGTGTGTTTTATAGGGATGACTATGTAGGGAAGTCCTGAGTTTGGTAGGGTGTGAAATCCTAGTTCACAGTATTGAGCTGGCTCGAGAAAACTGTAAAGCCGTGCAATTCTTGTCTTAGTAAATAAAGTCCTTCCTCTATTCATGAATTAGAACAATGCATGCTTTTATAAATAGAGGTAGCTCCACTTGCTTTCAGAATGAAGAGCTCAGAGTTTATTTTAAGTTTTGGAATCTTTTCTTTCTCTCAGAATGATCTTATGGCAACTAGAAAGCTGACAGGAAAAGATAAAACAAGAAACAACAATGTACATACACATTACTCTATCCAAATTTCTGTTCTTTGTCTTTTTCTAAATTGAATACCATTTCTTTTCTATAAATTGAACATATAGTATTTGTTTCATAAAGCAGGCATTATTGCATATAGTAGTTGCAATGTCTCCTAGAATGCTACTCAGTTAACAAAAAAATGGTTTATAAAAAAATGAACTAAGATTTGGTCCTGAAATTCTGGAAAAAATGGTTTATAATAAAATGAACTAAGATTGTAGCATGAAGCTTGCAGAAGTAAGATATAGGGATAGAGACTAATTATGTCATTTCTTTCTTTTTTGGGGGGGGTGGGGATTTGTTTTTTTCGAGACAGGGTTTCTCTGTTTAGCCCTGGATTTCCTGGAACCCACTCTGTAGACCAGGCTGGCCTCAAACTCAAAAATCCTCCTGCCTCTGCCTCCCAGAGTGCTGGGATTACAGGTGTGCGCTACCACTGCCCGGCGATTTCTTAATTTAATTTTGAAAATAAATAGCTCTAAAAGAATATATGATAACATCAACATCAGGAAATCATTTTGCACTATATTCAACAAAGCAGTTATGTAGTACCTAACTTGAGAGACAATTCCCTCAAACGTTATATTATATTTTCACAAGAAATTAAATTACTATGCTTATGATCTTTCTATGTCTCTTTGTGAATAATGATATACAAACATGCAGAAACACATATGCAACAATGAATCAACTCAAGTAAGTCAGTATAACAATTTTATGGGGTTTAAACATTTGATACCTTAAGAGCAACTCTCAGAGTAATATGTGGGGTAGTTTAGGATAAACAAATTATCAATTCACCAAGAGAAATTCGGCTACAAATAGCCCTTTCCACATAAAAATTTAAGATACAACAGCTTCTGTTTTGATTTTTGACCACATTGGCTTACTTGTATTTCAGAAATCATACTTAGATATGTTATACTTGCTGAGATATCTTGTTTCTAGAGTGTGCCAGCTATTCTAAGTGAGGCTGCTTTCTGAGATGATAGGGCAAATCATTTCCTTCATGTCACAAAAGCTGTGTTCTCTATACAGTGCCAGATGTGGAATAAATTTGATGTTACTTGAGAGTAATTTACTTTTTAAATATAAATAAAACAATTCTTAAGCAGAACAAAATTTTCCAGCTATTCACTTTTAATAAATGAAAGAATCATATTTGTAAAAGAACTAAATCCATTTCCTTTCACCAGAACAATAGAATAACGAATGACCTGCACGTCTATGTGATTGTGTATAAAAATAAATGTGTATATTCTTGAGGATCTCAGAGAGCTTCCAAACACTGAGTAACCTTGGACTCCTCAAAGTAGAGTTGAAAGGCTCTACTCTGTGCTCAGTGGGTACACACATTGGTAACCTTCAGGTTTCCGTGTGGAAGGGGACTATTAGATGGGCTGAGTCAGGAGATCTTTGAGTTCTTTTCCCAGAGATAGTGCGTGACACAGAGATAAAAGAAATAATGAAACATTATGATTATAACTCGAATTCACACATATAAACAACTGTAAATATGCTAACATTTCATAACAATATTTAAAATTGAATAAGATTATTTAAATATACGTGTATATAGCTCATTAATCTATGAGTAAAAATATAAATATTTAGAGGGGAGTTTGATAATATGAACATTTAACAAATGATAGTTTTTTTCCTATGGACCTACACAGAAACAAGTTTTTGATCCAGTTAACACTACCAAGCATGCATATTATCTTTTGTTTAGGTGTGTGAATCCAATAAATATCCTAATTTTAAAATGTGTATATGCCATAACAAAAAGGTCTGATCTAAATATATAAAAATAAAACAGAATGAAAGTACATCTCACAGACATGAACACATACACACACACACACACACACATACACACACACATACACAATCACCAAAGAAGCCAATAATGTAGAAAAGGGTAATAAGCTGTGAAAATAGTTAATAATATATGAATGGCAAACAATTACCAATAATTGTTTAATTATGGATTTTTCTAAATTCCCATAATATGTGAAAATGTCTTTGAACAAAAATATACAAATATGTAATAGCTATAATTTACTTTATGTTTATCTTTAGGTAGACACAGGAGATAAGGAAATGAAAATGCAAACCATAGGAAAAATGAAGTGGTAGTTAACTTTTATTAAGTAGATAAAATTATAAATAGTCAAAAATTATTACAATGGCGTATAAAAGGCTAAGCATACAGTGACAAGGTCATCAAGGGAATATAATAATAAACTTGAATATACACAGTAATGTAATACAAAATATAGAAAATCAATTTTATCAAAATAAATAAAGGGAAATCAGAATGGTAATATTGAGGCACATTGTCACAGATTTTATAACAGAATCAGAAATAAGCAAACTAACAAATGAAAAAAATGATTATAGGTGGAGATACACATGCAAACTGTAATCTCATGTTCAAGAAATTATGTCAGGAAGTTCAGATTTATGTTTATAGAAAGAAAGTTTGAACATAGAATACATGATTTGGTCAATGTATTTTTTTTTGAACCAATGAGTTTTATTGGGGCTGCTTACAGGAATATGGCTGATGGGCTACTTACAGTAGTAGAAATCACTCAAAGATAGCTGAGTCACCAAGGCTCAACCCAATATGGCTGACAATATGGCTCACAAAGCTGGGACTATGAGTACATTCTGGAGCATCCAGGCAGCTCAGGAGGCTAAAGGGTATCCTTTCCAGGAGGCTCAGCTGCACCCAGCCTCACCCAGGCAGCTGGGCTGTTCACACTTTTCAGGCTGCTCTGCTTGCTGTACTTCAGCAGCAGCTGGGCTTGTCTGAGATTCTTCTTTGCAGCAAGATTTGACTGAGGCTTTGTGTTTTATTCTCTGATAGGAAGACTGCTAGTGGATCTTGTTAGTTTCAGGGACGTCCTTTCTGTTTTCTTTTTTTTTTATTGATTATTGTCTTCATTTACATTGCCAATGGTAAAACCTTTCCGGATTTCCCCCCTCCATTAATGTCCCCAACCCCCCCCCCCCCTTCCTCCGCCTGCCTCCACATATGTGCCCCTCTACCTGACATACTCCCACACACCCGGTCAGTTTCCCTTTGTTGGGGCCTCTGTTGAACCTTTACCTGACCAAGGACCATTCCTCTCACTGATGCCCAACAAGGCCTCTGCCACATTTTTGGCTGGAACCATGTGTGCTCTTTGGTTGATTGTTCAGTCCCTGGGAGTCTTGGGGCGTCTGGGTGGCCAAAATCATTGTTCTTCCCATGGGGCTGTAAGCCCCTTCAGCTCCTCTAGACCATCCTCCAGCTCCTCCATTGCAGACCCCATGCCCAGTTCAATATTTCGTTGCTAGCATCTGCCTCTGTATTTGTAAGGCTCTGGCAGGGCCCCTCCAGAGACAACCATGGCATGCTCCTTCTGGTATACACTTCTTGTCATCCATAGTAGTGTTGGGGTTTGTTGACTATTTATAGGATGAATCCCCAGGTAGGGCAGTCTCTGGGTGGTCTTTACTTCAGTCTCTGCTCTGCACTTTGTCTCCCGTATTGCTCCTGTGAGTATTTTGTTCCCTTTTTTAGAGGAGTCAAAGCACCCTCACTTAAGTCCTCCTTCTTGAGCTTTCTGTGCTGGGTGAATTGTAACTGCTTTATTTTGGGCTTTTGGGCTAACATCTGCTAATTTGTGATGGCTTATGTACATGTCTCTCTCTCTCTCTCTCTCTCTCTCTCTCTCTCTCTCTCTCTCTCTCTCTCTTGGTCTTTCTCTGTGTGTGTTAGTATATGTCTGTTTATCAATAATAAAGATTTTTTTCATTAAACTTTGCTTTGGCAGTTTGTGAGTTTTTTGCATTAATGTTTTGAATTTTGCTTCAAAATGGAAAACATTTTTGTTTGTTGAAATGGTAAATTTGAAATATCCAAACAAACTCTATAATTATATATATTTTGCTAATGGCTTTTTAGATGTGTTTATTATTATTATTATTATTATTATTATTATTATACTATATATATATATAGTATATATATTTTTGAAGTCTAGGCAAATATTTTTTCTTATTTCAGCAAAATTTTTATGAGCACTGAGGAGAATCATTTAAAACAAACTGAATTAAAACTAACATCTCACAATGTTGCATGAAAGATTTCTTTTGTGTAAAAATTTTATGTTTTAAATATGTTATTTCTTGTTCTGATATCTAATGTGTCCTTTTTGGGAAGAAAGCCACTTGAATTTCTTGACTTTTAGAAAATATTCATGGATACTACAGATTAGCCATTTGTTTTATCTATCTGTTTGACTACAGATAATTCTTAAATGGAAATAAATAATGTAACTTCATGAACCACCTATTGTAATAAATCAATGTGGGCTCAATTGTGCTGTCCCCTCCCTGACCTTGAGTGGGAATTCCAGACCTGCATTAGCCATAATCGCCCCCCCACACACACACACCTAAGGTGTAGCTCTCAGACCAAGGTGAAGTTCATTGTTCATCCAGATCTACAAATTCCTGAATTAAGCAGGTGACCTGCAAGGCTGCCTGAGCAGTTGAGACAAGGCCCTGGAGCCAAGGCCTGCTGAGCAGTCAGACCAGTTCTCATGAATAGACCTTGGAATTTGGGAGAGGGAGTCTCACCTGAAACTTTAAATTCTGAGTCCTCCATTAAACCTTGGGACCTTGAAGGTGCAGTGATGGCTTAGCGATTAAGAGCACTGACTGCTCTTCCAGAGGTCCTGAGTTCAATTCCCAGCAACCACATGGTAGCTCACAACCATCTATAATGAGATCCAATGCCCTCTTTTGGTGTGTCTGAAGAGAGTGACAGTGTACTCACATACACAATCGTTAAAATTTTTGCTAGGCAGTGGTGTCGCATGCCTTTAATCCCGGCACTTGGTAGGTAGAGGCAGGCAGATTTCTGAGTTCGAGGCCAGCCTGGTCTACAGAATGAGTTCCAGGACAGCCAGGGCTATACAGAGCAATCCTGTCTTCAAAACAAACAGACAAACAAACAAAAACCAAAAAAAGAAAACCAAAAAAACAAACAAACAAGCAAACAAACAAAAACCAAAAAAACCCACCTTGAGACCTTGATCAGCAACTCTTGTCTTGGTCTCTTTCTTCTCTCACTGCTTTCCCATACATCCCCAGCTTCCTTCCCTTCCAGGTAACTGCAGGTGGTTACACTCGATTATAGAAAAATAATTGGATTTTTCTTACTGATTGACCTTTTCACTGAATGCATCAGATTTTAACGAGTTTCACCATTTTGGGCATTATTGGAAGACCTAACTAAATATTTTCTTGAGCCCTAAAATTTATCCATTCTGAATTTTAGCAAATATATTCTATTCCTTTGTACATCTTCCAAGGACTTTGATCATTGGTGATTTGCTAGCTGCCTCATTACTAGAAAATAATGGAGTGCTGTTTCTGTGAGCAAACACTATTTGTCAATTACATGTGCTAATGTTTCTTATAGAAAACAATTTATGATTAGGATGAATTGATGTAAAACTCATACGCCATGTCCATGTAGCTTGGGAAATAATACATGTCAGTATCCTTCATTCAGTGACTGTTTAAAAAATTAATAAATAGCCAACACAAGATTGGCATACACAATTATATAAGCATGGCTTCAAAATGCAAAAACATTAATCCATAAATTTATACTAAACCAAAATTTAGGAATAACATAATGAAAGCTTTAAAGAAATAGCTGCTTTTATAGTAGAAACTGATAGTTTTATATGCAGAAACAAATGATAGTTTAAATATTTGTTTTGTTCATGGTTTGACTCAACAGAGAAATAGTAGCATACTGGAACTAATTAAAACTTGTTTCTGAGTTTTATTATAATACACTAAGTTTGAAAATCTTTTTTGTTAATACAATCTAGGAATGTGTTTTGAATTATCATTGTGGAGGATGATAGAAAATAGAGTATAAAATATGCATTAGTTGCTATAACCAACAAATGACAGAAGATAAATGTTGAGAATTTTCTGAATATACATACTAATTTTAAAAATACTCTTATATATTTATAATTTAAATGTATCTGATTTTGCAATTAGATGTAAACAGTAGATATAGTTGAAGGTTTTAGAGTATGAGCAGTAATAGCTTTTCATTAGGTATATGATTAGAACTATGATCTTTATTTTTAAATTTCAGATCTTCAAAATAGTTTGTAAAGAGAAATGATTATCTTATTAATTTGTAATGTTAAATTAATATATCACATTATATCTGTCATTTTTTAACATTATTTAATTAACATTTGAGAATTGCTTACAATTTTTAATATGCCTATCTCTCTAAATTATTCCATAACTATCCTCCAGATCATCCATGTTTTCTCACAAATATTGTGGTTTTTTTTTAATTTTTCTTTTTATTTTTTGTATTGGAGTTCAGTTTGTGTTTTTGTGCCAATCTTGGTCTATTGGTATCTAGCAAAAAGTTGTCAGCATTGACATCAGTTATACATGTAACATTACATAGGGTTAGCAAATTATATATAAAAATGTTTATGTATGTAAAAACAGCTAAAGAATAAAGAAAAGGAGACTGATTTGGAGAGAGCAGAGAGTGCCTAGGAAGGATTGAAGAGAGGAAAGATATTGATAAAATTATGTAATTTTATAAAATTATATAATATATGTAATTTTACCAATATAATATTGATAAAATTATATAATTTCAAAATTATGACAGGAACATGATATGGTTGTCTCCTGAGAGGCTTGCAAGAGCCTCACAATACAGAGAGAGGCAGATGTTCAGAGTCACCCATTAGACTATGTTGTAAATTATAAATGCACAGGGTCCCCAGTGGAGTAGTTTGAAAAAGGACTGAAGGAACTGAAGGGGTTTGCAACCCCTAAGGAAGAACAACAATATCAACCAACCAGACTGCTCAGAGTTCCCAGGGACTAAACTGCCAACCAAAGAGTACACATGGAGGGACCCATGGTTCTAGCCACATATGTAGCAGAGGATGGCCTTGTCAGACATCCATGAGAAGAGAGGCGCTTGGTCCTGAAAAGGCTCGATGCCCAGAGTGTACGGGAATGACAAGGTGAGGAGGCTGAAGTGGGCAGATGAAAGGGTGGGGGAGCACCCTCATAAAAGTAGGGGAAAGAGAGATGGGACGGGAGGTTTCTGGAGAGGAAACCAGGAAAGGGGATAGCATTTGAAATGTAAATAAATAAAATACCCAATAAAAAAAGTAAGAAAAAAAGTTAAGAAGGAAAAAATTTAAAATAAATTTAAAAAAATAGATGTGTATTCCTTGACAGGTTCTTTTATTTGTTTCTTTATAAGACACTGAAAGTAATAACCTTTATAACTAAATATAAAACAGTATAAATATATATCTCTATTTAAAGATTATTTTCTGACAAACAATAGATGTTAGATTGCTCAAAGTCAAGTATTACAACATCAATAATTTGTTAACATAAAATGGCCCATAAAGGTAATCGGAATGTGTCATCCATGTTCACATTACAGGATTAAATTACAAAGAGGGCAGGGTCTAGGGTATGTGAAGATACTACAAATATAAATAGCAAATCCTTTGAAAGCACAAAGAAGCAATATATATTTCTTTTGGATATGTTAAAAAAAAAAGTCTGTTTATTCTAGGTAGGAGCCCACAGCTAAGTAAAGAAACAACTGTATTTAAATTGATCCTGACGAAATGAGGGCAACATGGGCACCTCCACTAATCAGTTCACCAAAAATGTTGGCCTCAGTCAGGTTGAAGATTCACTAGTGCTGTGCCATTGGGGCTCTCCACACAGTTTAAAAGAAGTTAATCTGTAGGGGAATCTCCTGTGCTCTACAATAGGTTTCCTGATTAAACAACCTGTATGAGAGGATATGAGTTTTATGATCTTTCCTCTGATCATTTCCACCAGCCATTCACTTCCCAAGCTTGAGAATGCTTATTCAGCCATCTTAATTTTCATTTTGAAATATTCTTAACTTGTCATGCCCGTGTCATTCACAAAACAGCATTTAGTTGTAACAAGAAGCTTCTGTATTTTGATGTTACATTTCTTATTTTGCCTAACAAAAATGAGAAAAATAAACTCATTTAAGGGACTTAAGCCTGAATAATTAAGGGGAGAACTTGAAAACATGTTTTAGCATTCTGGATTTTAGTTAACAATTTATTTTCTAACATCAATGTAGTTTAGTATCTTTTTTTTCACATATTACCAAAACCTGTTCACTTTCTAACTCTCAATTAACTGCACTGACTAACAAAAACTATTTCATTATTTCATCTTTGTAGACATATTTTCAATAATTTTTGTCAGCCTTGTGATCCAACTTGGCATGTTTTAAATAGAATCTCTGAAAACTTGGGAATGGTAATTTCACATACAATTATTTTATATTTCATACATCTCATTGGGATCTTCCAACATTTATCTTCCCAATTGTGTCAAAGGTCTTCCTACCTTTATAAATTTCACTTCCTCTATGAAAAAAGGTTGCTGTTAGTAGTTTCTATAAAACATTAATGTCCTAATACTTCTCATATCTTTGCAACTGAATTTTAAATTCCTCATCAATGACAAATAAATACAGATTAAAGTACATAATTTACATGCTTACATTTCAGTGTCATAACAAGATATAAAATCAGTTCCTATGAAGTAAAGAAAAAGAAGTGTGAGAAGCTGCCTGGTGTCACTTGCCAATAGTTGTAGCATTGGAGGCTAAAACAGGAAATCATTAGTTCAAGTCCACCTTAGGCTAGCTAAGAAGACTGTGTTAAATTGCTTTCCTGGAAAGAAAATCAAAGAAAAACTATGTGATTTAAGACATACATTCCTCCCACACCATCTTACAGGCTAAAACAGAGGATGATGCTGTAGGGACTTGTTTTGTAGTTGGAAAAGCAGACTGTTCATCATGCTTAGTATGATTACATTTATCTGTTTCTTTGCAATTCAAGCCTAATGGGTGCTTAGCTAGCTTAATGAGTATTATGGAGAATAAAAGTGTCTGTTTTACATTGCTGTATTATCTGAACTCTTCAAGAAACAGTGCGATTACCACAGAACATAACAGAACAGACAGGTGTTTGAAATTATGCCTGTAACACACAAATGATAGCATTTTCATACGATAGGGAGGGCAACTTCATTACGCCTCAATGACACCAAGTCTGAGAAAGCATAGAACAATGGATCTACTCTCTTGCAACCCAAATAAGATCTATGAAAGAAAATTAATAAGTGAGTGCCTTCTTTCCATCATCATGGCATTTGGGAGTATTCAGCGTTCGGAAGCCCATTAGTCAGCATAGTTAATGACTCTGCTTATCCTTTTAATCATGTGCAACACAGGGACTGAGCGTCATTTAGTTTCAAAGTGCCTTTCAGAAGCTTGAACAGAATCCTACTTGTAGAAAATGTTACCTTCTTCCAGTATGAAACATACTCTCTCAAACATTTTAAATTGCAGGGTATTTTTTAGAAATTGTGTCTTGTTTCAGAATAAAGAAAATGAAAATCAATACAAAGTTTAAAGACATCAAAGCTTCAAGGTTTCATCTTTTCCAAACAGTTTAGTTAATGAATAGCAGTTTCAAATAATGAAATAAGCACACAAAAAACAATTATAATACGGTTTACTTCCTAACATAATGTTGAAAATTGTATGTTTTTGTGTATAGTTAATAGGTAAAGATTCTTTAAATCTTTAGATTGCGTATCAAAATTTAAAATAGGACTAATAAATTAAATTTATCAATATTGAAATCACCCCTCCCTTTCCTTCGAGTAGATTCATCCTTTGTGCTACTAGGAAATTTTAAGATATTTTGATCACCAGAATCCCAATATGTTAAAAAGCATGTGTATTATTCATTGTTAAGTCCACAATAAATAGAATGATGAGTATTTTCTTCTGTGATTGAAAGAACTAATGTTAATCAATATTTTTTAATATCTGAGTTTAGTACTTATGGATCATAAAAAATAAATCTAGCCTAACTGCATAAAATTGATACCTGTTGTTAGTTATTATAGACTGATAAAATATCCATGACACTAAAATAGTAACTATTTTTTTCCTTAAAATCCTTGTTCCCCCTCCTGTCAGGTTGTCTTTACTTCATTCTTCCCTCATCATAGCTCTCATGATTCTAGCATATTTTTCATATATTACTTTGGATATATTGTTGTGTATGTTCACATTAATTCAAAGAAATAGCATTGCTATTAAGTATCACTCTTAATTTTCATTCAAATTTACAATTGCAAAATCTGTCATCTACTGTATCAGACTGTTTTATGGTTTCTTTTTGGTAGAAAGGAATAAATACTTTTAATACTTCTCCTTTTTATACTATAGTTAGTATCGGAATTGTCTAGGACAGTGGGTCATCACAAACCCAAGCAAAGATTCTGGCCTTCACTAACATAACAGATGCAAAGGTAGCATTGATCTTTTCATTGCTTAGTATATTTCAGTATCTCTTAAGATATTTATTAGCTTTTTATTACTTTTAATTACTACATTTATCAATTTTCTTTTATTACTTTTATTTTTTTTCTACAAAATATTTTGCTCTTGTTGGTTTAAATTAAAATTCCCATACAAATTTACCAAAATTTCTTTATATTACAAGTTTACAAACTTTCTTTGTACTAAGGGCTGAGTTAAAAAAAGAAAATGAGATTCAAACTACCATGGTACTAATATCACAAAAGCAGTCATAGACAATATAAAGCCAAGTGAGTGTGATATTTTCTAGTAGACAGCTGTTTACAAAAGCAAGCATTTGAAGATTTGATGTACAACTTGCTGACACCTAAGGTAAATGGTAAAATTTCAACGATAAATGCCAAGTATGCTTATATTTTTAAAAATCTGAAGTGTAGAATCATTAGAAAAGACAGAGAAGGGTGAGAAAATGAAGTGTCGTGAATGATATATTTAAAACATTAATAGTTAATTTCCTCTTCCATTTCCCAAAACAAAATTTTTATTTCTATATTTTTGTCTTAGTTATCATCTCCAAATCATCCTGACACCCACTAAAGGTTCTGAATGTATGTATGCCTGTCCATAGGAGTTTTCATGGATCTGTGTGGATGCCAAATTTTGTACAGATTAATATGCCTATGTGTACTGTTACAAGTGGAGAATAGAGGTGACCTTGTGTTGTGCTGATACTCAGAAGCTCTACATGTTATTTTCAGAAACAACTACTCTCACTGGGAACTGAGTCTTTCAAATTAGGATAGGCTGGTTAGCCAGTGAGTATCTGTGATTTACTTATCATTGTTGTTTCAAGGCCTAAAAATATAGATAGATGCCTCCCAACATGTATGGCTTTTTCTTTGGGAACTGAGAATCAATTTCAGGTACTTAGACTCAGACTCCATCCCACCAAACCTTAAGTTTTCTTAAAGATAAGGTTTTCAGTGTATGTGGAAGAAATTGTGGTTATCATTCTTTAATTTAATACTTCAATATGTTATTTATTATTATGTAAAATGATTTCTTATTGTCATGTTTGAAATACTTAAAATTTCTGATATAACTAATTCTATAATCATATTTTTTATTCTTATCTGAGGGATCTACAGGTGAACCCCAAAGGTTCCCAGCTTTTGTATTTAAGCAAGCATAAGGTTTGCTGACTGAGGGCCTAGACATGCTTGCTTAATTCACTAGAGCAAAGAAAAGAGAAGAAAATGTCTTCATCTTCCTCCAATATAAACAAGCTATTTATTCTTATGTACTTATTTTCTGTTTCCATTTTCATGTTGACAAATGATGTGTTCTAAGTCTTAAGGCTAAAGTTTACACATGGAATTCTTTTAATTTTTCCTACCTGAAAAAAATACTGTATGGACATCACCTTTCGTTCTGAGTTGCTGATAAGCATGGATAATAGTGAAAGAACCTTCAGTGCCTCTTCTCTTTAGAGTACCTAGATTTTCCTACGATGCCCATTATTGGATTCTTTTATAATGTCTTACAATGTATTTACTTGCAAATGGTACCTGTATTTTTAAATAGAATTAATATTTTATCATAATAAGAATAATTAAAGGCACATCTTTTTGTACTTCTGTCACTGCTATTACATGTCCTTGAACATGAGGACACATGGTGATCATCATGGTAAGAACTGTACTGGATGAAATTTTTCTATAAAGCAAAGTAAAAACACCAAATCTAAAGCCCAATTTCCCAAGTATAAATAACACTTGAAATAAAGACAATGAAGGTTTCAAAAATCTCTTAATAACATATCATTTATATTAAATAATCCTATAAATGCTGTACTCTCATATGTTTTACTTTCATATTTAGTGTTAAAGGATGCAGTAAATGACTGCTTCATTTTTACTTGCATTACACACATCCAAGTAAAAATCATTGTGAGAGTCTATTAGAATTCATATGTTACACATTTGTATTAGTTTAATAGAATGTTCTGGAAACTCTGTCAAGTAATAATAAATAAATAATATTTAAACAGTTTTTGCCAATTACTGTTATCTTTAAAATACATAATTCAATATATTACTTACAAACATATAAGATAATTTTCTTATATACTTGACTATTATATAAATTGATAAGGTAAGTACAATGAAAGCATAAAGTTATTTTCATGGTTTTCTGCAAAATTAAAATATATCAAAATTTGAGTCTGAGGCAACAGCTAGTTTCTAAAATAATTATCATACAAGAATAAAGGTCTGAACTTTATACATAGCACCCAGAAAAGAAAAGGCATAGTAGGGTGTTCCTCACTTTTAACACCATTGTTGTAGATGGAAAAAGTGAACAAATTCTGAGAATTATTGGCCAGACAGCTTTGTATAATCAGCAAATGATAGGTTTCAATGAATATGCTATCTTACCAACCAAGTGGGTTGCTCCTGAGATCAATAACAAAGGTAGTCTTCCAGTCTGCACATGCATCTACACAAACCTGCATGCACACAGCCCACATTAGCTCATTCAAGTACACACACACACACATACACACACACAAATATGTATTAGAAATATTATTATTCAGTTATTCCAACTATTAGCTGTATTTTAGGCAATGAAAAGGTATAAATTTATAGAGGATTAAGGAAGATTAAGAATCCTGAGAAATTGGCAAACTATATTTAACATGACATGGCATTCTATCAAGGGATGTTGGAAAGTCAGTTTGTTGTTTGATGAAATTGGTTGGCGACTACTGTGTGACAGAAAGAACCAGTTCTGGCCCCCATCCTCTTCAGAGGAAATAAATGGAAAACTTGAGAGCAGACCTGGAGTGTCCTGCACTCTCTTGAAGGAAATATGTTAGGTTTATGGATGCACATACTTGTAGAGAAAAGTTAGAAATGTGTAGGGAAAATAAATCATGTACAGTTTCCAACAATATACATGGTAGAATTCCATTCAATTTTAGATGAGAAAGCTAACAATTTTAATCATTGAGAATGAAGGAATTGCTGGGGCATAAGTCTCACAATGCATAAAGGTTGAAACCTAGGATACTACATGAGAATTTAACAGAATAAAAGATCTATGCAAAGTTTCTACTGCTCCTATGTGAGCTTCAACACTTCTACAATGATATCATTTACAAAGTTAAATAGTATGTGCCATTTTAAAAGTTTTATCAGTTTCATAAGCATAATTATTTTTCAAATAATATTAAACTTACCTATTGGTAGATATAGTGTTTTGTTTTTACTTTGACAACCTACCAAATAGCTTTATATACTTTAAACTAAACCTTAAGGAGTGATGATTTTGATAAAATGGCAATCATTCATAGACTACATTATAAATATAAAAAATAAAATTCATGACATTTGAGAGTAAGTTATGAAAAATATTACAATTGTTTCTTAGAATATTTTGAAAAGCTAACTTTATTTAATATTAATATGTTTTAAAATATAATGAAAATGTATACATGTAATTAAAAATCTTTCATTACATTAGGCTAACAATTTTATTCTAATAAAAATGTATTGTTCGAGGAGAATCCCAAGTGTGTGCATGTAATTCCGTGGCACATGTCAAAGGGCTCTGTGATTTATTTATTCAGCCTTCACTGATATGTTTTGATGACTCTCTGCATTTCAGTCATAACATTTTTCTAAAACATAACTGTAATTACTTATTGAAAAGTTCTAACATATTCTTTACAAGTGCTAAATCCTGTCATTATGATGATTTCTAGAAAGACTGTAAAAAATATGGAGTTGAAATAATATATTTAAATTGTACATTTTCTCACGTTGTTCCAATCACAACATACAGTAAAAAAAAAAAAAGTTGTATATAGTCAGGAAATAGTTCATAGAACTTTCAGTACATTGTTGCTGTAATTATTTTAATTACAGGGTATTAGAGATGCTCAGAAGGCCGACCTTATGATATTGTCTAAGGCTACTGGAGAATTGGGCCACCAAGGAAAGGCTAGATTGGACTTGTGGAATGGTATTCCGACTTTAAATAAAGCTGCATATGTCTTAAATGTGGGATCTCTTCAGGAGCACACTGACTGGCTCTGAATGTCATTACTTGGCAGAGGGAAAGAGAGCTTTCCAAGGGAGCCAGAGTCCCAACTATTCAGAGCTTTACAGAGTAAAGTCAGTGTCTTCAAATGGCAATTTTAAGCAAATGGGTAGGCAGTGCAGGCTGTGGAAAATTGGTATTATGCACTCCCTGTGGCTTGTACCACTTAGTTGCTGAGCCGCAGAATTTAGCCTGTGTAGAAGCTCCTGGGTGGTAGTGAAGACTGGGAGTACTCCAAGAAAATAAAACTGAGGATGTTCAGCCAAGCATCCAGTCAACTCACACTTTGCAATCATTTGTCTGAGTGCAGTACAAAGGCTGGGGAAAAGTCAACAATTGTCAGAGAGCAGAGAAAAGGTTATGTAGAGAAGACCTCTCTTTTAGTTTAATGCCATTGTCTCTAGATAATTATCATGCAAACAGCTGTTAAAGAGACAAATGCCAATACGTAGACTTTGTGCCAAATGTAAAAAAAGAATTGATTCTTCCTCATGTAGATAGTGTAGGTCTCACAAGGAACCATGAGACTATTTGCACACTGTTTTTTGTAGCACCCAAGTTTGGGATTTCCCTTGAGACTCAGAGACTTAATCACACACACACACACACACACACACACACACACACACAAACACACACGGCCCACACAAATCATGCTCTTTTTTTTCTTATTAAATTTATACAAAAAAAAATCCACAAGCAATATAATACAGTAGTCCTTTACTAACAGTACTTTGTTTTTTAAATTTGACCTTAAATATTTATTGTTAGGATTTACTCTCAAATCATACTACCTAAATTAATACTTTGTATGACATAAACATTTTTTTCCACACAAGGCCCTAGATTAAATGTACTGAAATAAAGGATCATGCTTTTCGAGGTATTTCAAATTCATTGCTTATGGCATTACAGGTTCTCAAACAGATTGAGCATACCATTGTCATAAGGGTCAGTTACAGCAGACATGGAACTCACTAGGGCAACTTCCTGCTTTGTGTATGAGTATGACCCTCGGCCAATGCCTGAAGCATGTTAACAAACAGTGCTGCTTTGTAATGATGAGTTGAAAGGCTACGTGGGCCATTTGTTCTGGCTTGCCAGGATTATGTATTGATACCAATGAGATTGATGTTTTGCACCTGGTTTCAGTGAGCCCCTAGAGGTTTCTGATGTTCTAACTGGCCATCCAGCAGAAAATGTTACATGACTAGGTAAATACTAGCCTCTAGCCAAAATAATCATTCTGGGATTCCCTGTTCCAAGATGTGCTGTGCATATATTATTGATTTCTGATCCACCAAAAGAAAATACATTATTCTCTGATAGAAATAGTCAGATTAGAACTGAGCTCGTATCTAATGCCAGTAAAGACGTGATTGTGAATTGCCTTTAATTGTGACACACGGGCTTCTTTTAATTTTGCCATTAACAGGTTGCATAGTTTTCTCCTACTATAATAAATATATGTAAATATTTTCATTATGTATACTTAACATTCTTAAGCAATCATCCCCCTCTTAAGAGTGCTGTTTCAGTGATAGGGTCTAAGAAAAGACTCAGTAACACAGGTATTTTCTACCTCTTCTGTAAATCTGATAACTTCTCTGGACCACTGATAGGGCACAATTCCTCGAGTATGTCAGTAAATTATTTGGTGGCAAGCATACCACCACTATTTAGGTTACTATTTTTTTTTTTATTATGTGCTCTATAGGACTCAGGTTCTTCTCCTTGGCTATCATGCATTGAATAAATAGCATTCCTTGTAGTTTAACAATACAGAACACCACAAGCTGTTACTCCAACAACACCACATTTGGGGGTTGCCACATGTTACTTTGTAAATGGAAATTTCTCTCTCATGTCCAATAGATCAATATCTGCTCTGAATATCTATGATTTAATCTGAATCTGATTTCCAGATCCACCTTTTAAAAAGGCCCTTCAAAAAACATAAATAAACAAATAAAAAGACTCAGTCATGTTACGGTTGATGATTTACTTGTTTGGAACAACCTAATCATGTTTACTCTAGTGAATGAACTATGAATTAACATGACAGTGGTGACTAAATCAAGCTATGAAATCATTTCCTTTCCCATGAAGGACATAACAACTCCAGTACAACTAAATATGACATGAGATGCTTCTCAAAAGACATGCATGTAATCATAAGATGAAAATGTTCATATACTCTGAATTATTCATTGTGAACATATCAAAAATGAGAATCTCGGGGATCATCTTGGAGCTCTAGTACCATCAGATGTAGCAGACAATATTGGATCGAATCACAGGCCTCGATTCACAGCTCAAATGCCGTACACAGGAGCCATAATCGTGGGAATCACATATCCCAGAATGTAGTACTATTCAGAAAGGCTGTCTGAGTGTTGGACTTACACCGACTCAAAAGAAATCATCTGAGAAATGCAGATTTTCACTTTCTGTTTATTTACACTTGTCTCCCATTGGACAAGACTCCATTAGAAAACTCAGAGCAGCTCTTACACAGTGTAGTTCCACCCCCTTCCTTCCAATGAGACATTTGAGAGATGTTCTTCTTCTAAAGCCAGCACTAGATGCTTCTTTCTCCAAGTGGGACACTTTTTTTTTTCTGCAATGGGATGGAAAATATTTTCTATGTAACAGCAAATACCATTGATGCCCTTCATATTTCTTCCCAATAATTACTATTATTACCTAATATCCATGAATATCACATATGTAAGTTAATTGCAGTCAGTAAGAGGAGAAAACGGTATTGGACTTATGTAATAGCTGCAGAGCTCAAGGACCCAGTAGGCTCTATAAACGATAAAACTTAAAAATATGATTTGTAAGAGAAGAATTAATATATGTATCCTACAGGAATTAATATATGAATCATGCCACCAGATGATGAATATAAATTTATGGAAGTGGAGATAATTCTGGAGGAGTTCCGGTTGAGAAACTGGACACCAGATGCGGCCTTTATACCAGCTGTGGCCTTTATACCAGCTGTGGCCTTTCCAGCAGGTGTACTAGTATGCAATAGTTATTAATATATGAGTCACAAATAGGAGAATATTATGAACAATACCAGAAGACATTCTCTTCTTCTGCAGAAAGACAGAAATTGCCATTATTTTACCCTTCTCTCTCCATTTTTATACGGAAACATATTTATGGGCTTTTTCAGTACCTCCCATTACAGAACAAGGCAGTGAGTGATCCTAGCCAGCAATACAGTTTTAAGACTCACAGCTCTTTTAATAGGCAAGCATTCCTGGGCTTGGTAAACTTTTCTTAGGAAACAGTGAATTTTTTTTTACCTATCCTTTCTCAGTATTTGAGTGCCCAATGGGTGTTACCATTTGTGTGTGTGTGGGGGGGGTGAAATCATCCTGCCTCCTGGAATTTCAAGCTTACCTTCTTTTCCACTCAAGAATTGTATTTATTTCTTTAACATGGAGGTGACTTCCTGAATTAACTGATGTATTTCCTTATCACTGTGACTAAATATTGGACAGAAGGAAGTATTTGGTTCAGGGAGAAGCTGAGACAACTCACATCAAAGATAGAGGCGTCAATGAAAGTTTTCTTAGTTGTTTCTACTTCTGTTTTTAGATCCAGGATGGTTTTGCTCAGTTCCATCATTTGTTTCACCTTACACCAGTCAGAATGGCTAAGATTAAAAATTCAGGAGACAGCAGGTGTTGGCGAGGTTGTGGAGAAAGAGGAACACTCCTCCACTGCTGGTGGGGTTGCAAATTGGTACAACCACTCTGGAAAGCAGTCTGGTGGTTCCTCGGAAAACTGGGCACCTCACTGCCAGAAGATCCTGCTATACCAGTCCTGGGCATATACCCAGAGGATTCCCCACCATGTAATAAGGATACATGCTCTACTATGTTCATAGCAGCCCTATTTATAATTGCCAGATGCTGGAAAGAACCCAGGTATCCCTCAACAGAAGAGTGGATGCAAAAAATGTGGTATATCTACACAATGGAGTACTAACTATTCAGCCATTAGAAACAATGAATTCATGAAATTCTTAGGCAAATGGATGGAGCTGAAGAACATCATACTAAGTGGGGTAACCCAGACTCAAAATAGGAATCATGGTATGCACTCACTAATAAGTGGATATTAACCTAGAAAACTGGAATACCCAAAACATAATCCACACATCAAATGAGGTACAAGAAGAACGGAGGAGTGGCCCCTTGTTTTGGAAAGACTCAGTGAAGCAGTATAGGGCAAAACCAGAACAGGGAAGTGGGAAAGGTTGGGTGGGAAAACAGGGGGAGGGAAGGGGGCTGATGGGACTTTCGGGGAGTGGGGGTCTAGAAAAGGGGAAATCATTTGAAATGTAAATAAAAAATATATCGAATTAAAAAAAAAAGTTTTATTCTCTGAGAGTGCAGAAGGCAGCTGGCTAGGAATCCTAACTGTGTCCTGAAGGGAAATTACACAGTTTTTTTAAATGGATGAAACAAAAACAGCAAGAGGGAGCAGTTTGGGCTATGGGGGATTGAACAAGGGAGTTTCCTTTGGAGTTTGTTCTGTACCTGGGGAAGGCCCAGACACAGGAAGGGTTTAAATGTTGGTGGTTGGGTCATTTGATCTCAAGGTTCTTGACACAGAGTCTTAGAGAGCCAGGGTTTAAGATACCCTGCAATGACTGGAGTTGGAAAACTGTCTACTTTCAAAGGAAGGATTTATCAATGCATAGTTTCAGAGTGGTTAATTCATTGTCATTGGATCTATGCTTTGAGGACAGCATGAGGGTAGGATCAGGTACTTGAGGAAAGCTGTTCTCCTTATAGCACTTGAGGAAGAAGAGTATTAAAGAAAATGTTCCCAAGAATAATATATTCCTAAGGATGTGGCCCCCATTTCCTAATTCCTCCCAAAAAAAAGTGCTATTTCCTAACAATTCCTCCCCAAACTCCCTACATAGCACTGTTAGCTGGAGACCAAGGTGTCCAACTGTGATCTTGCTGAAGATATTTCATGCTCAATCCTTAATAGTCTCCATTACAAAATATTAACTGTCAAATTTTCTACACCATTTGACAAAGCCTGTGAAACAGCAGAGGATTCCCCTTGAACAATATCTGGCATATAAGTGATCACAGGGTCAAGGCCATGCATGTGACATGCATGTGACATGCATGCGCAGGGTCAAGGCATGCAATTTCCATTGGTAAAATGTCCAGTTCCAAGGGATTGTGTAGTTCTTAAAACTACCTAGACAAGTCCTATTCTGAGCAGTATGTCCCTCCCTTCCCTTCTCATGGACTGCTACAAAAAAGCACAAGATTCTAAACCAGCCAAAAAAAAAAATGCTGCTAATCATGAGTACAGGGGCTAACTCAAGCACAGTAGTCTAAATATCTGCAAATCCTCCTCATGTTAGGGAAATTGTATCAAATAGTTATATATCCAATGTTTATTACATTTTATCAGAGCTTTTCACTACTACTAGATACTTAAAAATATTTTATGAATGCCTGTATTTTTTTTTATCAGATTGATGTTTTGATCTACTGGTTCGGGACCTGGTGCTGACACATGCTTTTATTTCTACCACTTTGGAGGCAGAGAGATTTCTTGTGAGTTTAAGACCATCTGGTCTACCTAGTGAGCTTCAGGACAGTAAGAGCAACAAAGTTCCATAGTAACACCATATCTCAGAAAAGCCAAGTGCCAATAATCAAAACCAAAACCAAAGAGAGATAGATTATAGACTAAAAAAAAATGAGAAAAATATTAGTTGGAATTTCTTACATCAAAATTTAAAGTACTATTTTCTAACATTATAAACTTTATTGTTGATTGAAATTTTGGTGGAAAAATGATTCTTATTCTGTTACCATTGTAAAAAGGTAACAGAATGTAAAAAGGAATTAACATGGAAACAAAAAGAGTTACCTTTTTTATTTTTAATATTTGTGTGTAAGTGTTTTGCATGCATGTATGTATATATAGCACATTTACCTGGTTTTCTTAGTGTGAAGGGTACTTGATCTTCTGAGCAATGTGATCTTAAGCAGAGAATTATCTATCCAGCTCCTTTTGCTATTGCTGTTTTTAACCTCAGAAAAAAAATTAAGTCATTTTTCTAGTTATACTCTGATTTTAAAGTCAAAATATTTAACTGTTTTCTAATATATAAAGTCTATTGCTTGAGAATCAAACTACCATTATGATGACATTTACAAAATATCTTTATTGTCTGTGTAGGGTTAGCATTTGTATTTTTAATTTTTTTAAAAGAATTTATCATTTTTAGTCTATCAAAAGTAAAACCTGTCATAAAATATCAAAATCATCCCAAATGACACTGTACTTAAGCCCTAATACATTGATATTTGTTGTTGTATGGATTTTTACTTTATATGTAGTGTATGTGCAAAAATCTATAAAAATTACATATATTATTTTAATATTACATTATTGGACAGAAAAGAAAAATGTTATTGAAGTTTCAGATATGAAAGAAGTCAAAGAGAAACAAAAACTGTTATCAACAACATCTCTGTTGTTATTCATAAATTCTTAGGTAAATAAAAGTATTTTTCTTCAAATTTATTGTTTTAGTGACATAGTTTCATAATAAATAATAAAAGTGTTGAGAAAAGAAAACCTGAAACTTTAAACTTTGTTTTGCATTTTTCTAATACAAGCTATGCTAATTGCTTTCATGCAACAAATGTTAAGCTTATATTAGATGTTGATCATTAAGGAACTTAGAGCAACAGTGACCTTGAACCATTTACTTTACAGACACTGGCATATAGATATAACGCAGAGCAGATGGTATGTGATAATTTCCTACTTGTAGTTAAATACTGTGAAAAAGGTTGTAGTACTTGAGAATGATTTCATCCATATTTACATCGCATCTGCTGTGTGTGTTTAGAAGTAATTCACTAAATTTGTATAGTTTTAGGATTTTCTAAATTGGTACACATAATTTGACCTACTGTACTTTAAGCAATCACATAGTTGGAATGAAAGGCTCAGCTAATTAAAAAGGAAAAAAATATCTGAAGGAGAATATTGAGATCTAAACTTTACTTCTGTTATTAACATTACCTGATAATTGAAAACCTGTAAACATAACCGAGTCGACATACAAAGTTTATTTGTTGAATTTGTTTGCTGCTGTGGATGGAGTGATTTTTATCATTGTGTCATCTTCCCTGATGATGCATTGCAAGATAGTAGTAATTTTGCATTTGCTCAGATTATTTTACTGCAGCAAGAGAAAAGCCATTGTGACGGGTAACTTTATGTATAAAGATTAAAATCTCTGTGTTAAGCAAAATTAGACCTCCAGATGTTAAGAGCTGTTAAGGGTTAAATTTTGACTGCTCTCCTGCTTCTATAAATGGATTTGCAGGAGAGGACCTTCTGCTTACACAAGAACAAATTGTAAGTTTGTATTCTTTGTTTTTATAAATCCCTGACTACATGGCTGGGTCCTGCAGTCCTAGGTGTGGACCTGGGGACATTAGGGCAGTCTCTCCCTCCCTCTGCCTCCCTCTCCCTCCCTCTCTCTCCCTCCTCTCCCTCTCTCTCTCTCTTTCTCTCTCTCCCTCTCTCTCTCTCCCTCTCCCTTCCTCTCTCCCTCCTTCCCTCCCTCTCTCTCTCCCTCTCCCTTCCTCTCTCTCTCTCCCTCCGTCCCTCTCTCTCCCTCTCCCTTCCTCTCTCTCTCCTTCTCCCTTCCTCTCTCTCTCCCTCCCTCCCTTCCTCTCTCTCCCTCCTTCAATCCCTCTCTCCTCCCTCTCCCTTTCCCTCTCTCTCCCTCCCTCCCTCTCCCTCCCTCCCCTCCCTCCTCTCCCCTCCATCCCTCCCCTCTCTCTACATCCCTCCCTCCTCTCTCTGCCTCCCTCCCTCCCTCCCTCTCTCTCCCTCCGCCCCTCCCTCTTCCTCCCTCCCTCTCTCTCCCTCCCCCCTCCCTCTCTCCCTCCCTCTCTCTCTCCCTCCCCCCCTTTCTCTCCCTCCCCTTTCTCTCTCTCCCTCCCTTTCTTTCTCTCCCTCCCTCCCTTTCTCTCTCTCTCCCTCCCTCCCTCCCTTTCTCCTCTCTCCCTCTGTCTCTCTCTCTCCCCCTCCCTCCCCTCCCATCTCTCTCTCTCTCTGTCTCTCTCTCCTCCTCTCTCTCTCTTCTCTCTCTCTTCTCTCTCTCTCTCTCTTTCTCCCCCCTCCCTCCCTCTGAGGGCCATGGAGGGATGTTTCTTACTGGCATGCTTGAGTTCCAGTCCAGACTTCCTTTAGTGATGAACTGCAATATGGAAGTGTAAGCTCAATAAACCCTTTCCTCCCCAACTTGCTTCTTGGTCATGATGTTTTGTGCAGGAATAGAAACCCTGACTAAGACAAATTGGTACCAGCGTAAGTGGGGGTATTCCTGGGACAACCTGACCCCTGTTTTGGGGAAGATTGTGGAAGGACTTTGGAACTTTGAGCTAGAAAATCTGTGGAAAAGTTTTGTAGGAGCTTGGAAGACAATGTTATGAACAGTGCAGAAGATGGAGGCCTGGCTTGTGAAATTTCAGAGGGAAGATTAAAGACTCTTAAAGTGGCCATGTTTTGATTGTGACGATTCTGTGGTTTTGGTTAGCTGGGGCTGAAGAATCATCTGTAAGTAACAAGATACCAGAACCACTAAAGCAAACCTTTGTGTTTACTAGGACTATTGATGCTGATTAGCTGGAGCTAAGAAATTAGCGGTGATTAAGAAGAGACCAGCATCACTGAGATGAAATCTTCTTGGAAGTGTTTTCTGAGAGCACAGAGTATGTGTTCCAGAGATAGCCACAGTTGTATTTTGAGCTGTGGCTGGACTTGGTACTGTGTAAGAGTCACCCAGATGGTACTGGTTTTGAAGGCATGAAGGGGTCATGAAGAGCAGCTGAGGCTCTTGGCACAGTGAGAGGCCACAGAAGGCCATTGGTGAAAGTACAGCCTCAGTTGCAATTGATGGCCCAGGACTTGAAGGGGTCATGCATAGGAGCAGAGGCTTGTCACCATGAAGAGAGCCTATGAGACGCTATTGGTGAAACCTAATTACAGTGGAAGATAGCAGCATTTTGGAAATGCCAGTACCATGTGATGACCACCAAGAACAGCAGCAGCAGTGTAGTACAGGCAGCTGGAGCCTAGAAGACAAGCTGTGTGCTTAAAAGGGCAGAACTGAAGAAGTTACCCAAGCCCTTGGAGGAGCCCAGAAGATCATGAGTTGGATCCCAGATATTGGACATTTGGAATTTGAGTTTTGCTTTTGGTTGTGACTGTGCCCTGATATGTTTTCCCTCTTGAAGGAAGAAAGTGTTTTTACTGGAGTTAAAGAAACTTTGAATTTTAATGATATTGGACATTTTAAAGTGATTGAACTTTTAATATGTAAAGACTGTGGGACTTTTAAAGTAATTTAGATCGTGGGGATGAATAAGAAAGTAAGGGTTGAGGCTTAATAGTGATGTGTTTGTGTGTCAAGTTGGCACAGGCTGGAGTTATCACAGAGAAAGGAGCTTCAGTTGGGGAAGTGCCTCCATGAGATCCAGCTGTGGGGCATTTTTTCTTTTTTTTTTAATTTAATTTTTTTTTATTTACATTGCAAATGATTTCCCCTTTTCTGGGTCCCCCACTCCCCGCAAGTCCCATAAGCCCTCTTCCGTCCCCCTATTCTTCCACCCACCCCTTCCCACTTCTCTGTTCTGGAATTCCCCTATACTCTTGCACTGAGTCTTTCCAGAACCAGGGACCACTCCTCCATTCTTTTTGGACATCATTTAATTTGTGGATTATGTCCTGGGTATTCAAAGTTTCTAGGCTAATATCCACTTATCAGTGAGTACATACCATGATTGATCTTTTGAGACTGGGTTACCTCACTTAGTATGATATTCTCCAGCTCCATCCATTTGTCTAAGAATTTCATGAATTCATTGTTTTCTAATGGCTAAATAGTACTCCATTGTGTAAATATACCACATTTTTGTATCCATTCCTTCGTTGAAGGACACCTGGGTTCTTTCCAGCTTCTGGCTACTACAAATAGGGCTGCTATGAACATAGTGGAACATGTGTCCTTATTGCATGCTGAAGAATCCTCTGGGATATATGCCCAGGAGTGGTATAACAGGGTCCTCAGGAAGTGACATACCCAGTTTTCTGAGGAACCGCCAGACTGATTTCCAGAGTGGTTGCACCATCTTGCAATCCCACCAGCAGTAGAGGAGTGTTCCTCTTTCTCCCACATCCTCGCCAACACCTGCTGTCTCCTGAGTTTTTTGACCTTAGCCATTCTGACTGGTGTGAGGTGAAATCTCAGGGTTGTTTTGATCTGCATTTCCCTAATGATTAAGGATGTTGAAACATTTCTTAAGTTGCTATTTGTTTTCGTTTTGGTTTAAACTCCCTAAAAGTTTTTGCTAAAGTATAAGTACTATCTAAGATTTGTAAGACTTTTAGGTAAAATTTATATATTTCTTGATTTGTAATATAGTTAAAAAAATCTGTACAATATTTAACAAAAGTTATCTTCAGCCTTAGAGCAAAGGGGTTGATAGTTGAAAATCTACATATAGGTAATCTTACTTTACTACAGTGCACTGTATGGATAACTTTGATTCAAATTTTATCTTCAATGAAATTTATGTTTTTGAGTAATAATAGATCTCTGAGGTATTTTTGATTGGGATGAATTTATGTGAGGATTCTTGTCATGAGACTAAGAATAATAAATGAGGGAAAATCATACAATCAAGTATTATAAGAAAATTGGAGCACTGAAAAAATGATTAAAAGTTTAATAAATTTTATTCCTCAATTATGGAAACATAAATCAAGTCTTGTTTACTATGTCCATTCACTCTGCTCTTTTTTAAAAATATGGTTAAATAACAGGTTTTCTTATGCCAGTGTTTCTCAGAATAATGTCATGGGTTAAACCAAAATATTTGTCCTTCTATGTTCTCAAATTTCTTTAAGTCTGCAAACATCATTGGCTTGGTACATAAAGGGATTCTTCCAGTAAGTTTGCCAGTTCTGGTTTTCATTTTAAGTAGAGGGCTATAGCCAGATACATACCTCAGCTAATAAAATATATACTAAATCAGGACTCAAAAGATGAGGCCTGACAAATCTACTTAAAAGGACCAAGACAGAAAACACTGCCAGAAGCAGGACCAGCTATGAAAACTTCAGAAGCAAGGTTTCTCCAAAGAGAAAATAAAAGTAGCTAAGCCCACGTCAACTCCTGGCTTAGGGCTACTTGCCTCTAGCCAGGAAACCAACCTGACAATCACTATCAGAGACCTGATCTTGTGATTAAAAATATGATTTAAAAAACCTGAGAGACTATTAGATCATGAGGTAAGCTCTAACCAGAGTTTTAAACAGACTAAGATGGCAGAGAGCTGTATTATCGAGAATCAGGATGAACTAGGATGAAAAGGAACAAAAACAATTAAAATATATAGGGAAGGAGATGGGAGACTAAGGAGACAGAACCATAACTCTGAGCACCCAAAACTGACATACTCCTTTCTTACTATACATCAAGACAATGGCCTAAGCAGTTTGGCAAGAGTCTATGGAATGTCTCTCCTTATGTAAGGAATTTCAGTCCAACAGAAACTTACTTGAAAATATACATCTGGTCTCTTTGCCTTTGTTTACTTTTTTAAGCTTTAGCTATTTGGATAAAATGAGTCACACAAGGAGCTATAATATTCTATAATGATGCACTATAAAATAATTAAAAAGTAAGGTTCATAATATATATTGGCTGCAATTATGATTCAAAGTTTTCTTTTGTTACTAAAATAGCTTCAATTAAAGAATTTGAAAAAAAATAAGGCTAATGTTAGGACATGTACTTTTATAGTCACTCACCTTATAAATGACCAAATTCTTCTACATGCTCATAACTATGCTCATTTTCATCCTAAAAGCAAATGTAATTCATCAATAGGGATGAGTTTACCTTCTATAAAAGTTTTCAAGGTTAAGCTTAAGATGAGTAACTAAAAAAAAAAAAAGTTTATTTAAAGTACTTAATAGATTGCCAGCCTTCCTGTAAAGTTTATTTAAAGTCAGAGATACTTAATAAGTAGCCTTGAAATACTCTTCAGAGATCTGCTGAAGAATATACAGAAATGTAGAGAGTATGACAACTGTTTGCTGAAAAAGGCTTCTCGTGTTAGCAACCTGTCAGCTTCTAGGGGCAGCCCTAAGGTCTCCTCCAAAGAAGTGACTCCACCTGGGTTGTGGTATTGCTAGGCAAAGGACAAATTACCCCATGCCTTATCCACCTCTCCAGAATTCCTAGAAGACTTAGAACAAGCAGTCAACTGTAGAGCCATTGGTGCTTCTTTGTCTTGCTAAGGTAGTCTAGTCTTTAAGATTAGTCACTCACAGGAAAATCTCTAGGTATTTGTGTTTTGTCTCTTTGTGGCTTTTTGTTGTTGTTTGTTTGTTTTTTGTTTCTTTTTTGTTTATTTGGGGTTTTTCTTTGCTTTGATGGTGGAAACCAAAGTCTGATGCTATCCTATGTGGCAGTCAGAGTGTCAATGGCATCCTAGATGACCACTAGAGACTAAAATCATTCTGCTTCCACAGAGATTGCTTAGAAGAAGCATCTGGTAACTGTCCAGGAAGCTGGTTGGTCATTTTTTCTTTCAATTGAACTGGCTGCAGTGGATTCTAAGGTATGTATAAGTACCCTTGTACCTGGTTGACTTTCCAATTATGCAAAACACTCAGAGATTAGCACTATGTCGTCTATATAACAAAACTCTTTCCAGAGTATGGACAGGACAAGGGAACATCCTGAACCACCATCCTGGAACAAAAAGTTCCAAGGATAACCTTGTTGAAGCAGTCTGAATGTCTGTCATCATTTGTTCTCAGCTAGTGTCAGGTGGGCTCAGAAATTCACAACCAAGATGAGGCTAATGTTGAACATAACCAAAGTCTAACGTAGCATGGAAAGGTTCCATCAATTAGTATCAGTTGTTTCCTCCACAGATCAGAGGTGTTTTGTTTGTTTGTTTGTTTTTTGTTTTTTGTTTTGTTTTGTTTTTATAAAGGATGGATTATGAGACCCTAAGAATATGAGCTCCCTGTGTTCCTCAGAAATTTTCTTTGAGCCATTGTATGTCCATATCCTAAAGCTCTTCCATGGACTCTCCCTTTATCTCTTCACACTTGATATACTCTCCAGGCCTGATTAAATCTGTCTAGATCTACCCAGGTTCCAAGGTGAACATGTCTCTGCTGGTGCCTGCTGCACAATGTAACTCCCTAAGATAGCCACCAACAGAGTAGCTCTGGGTTGGCATTGACTGTACTCCCCTTATTCATCATATCTTACTGTTGGGACTACGAAAACCATCTATCTCTCCCTTTTGCTGGTGGGAAACTGACTCTCCACAGAAGTCATACTGATTCCATCCACTTGTGTGTCCCACAGCCTCAGAGGTGACAGGCTCTTTCATTGCTTGCTTAAAAGTCTTTTCATTCTAAGAGTTCACGTACTCTGTGTCTCCTGAAGACTGCAGCTGCTGGTACTGGACCACTGATAAGGTCCCCATCTGAACACTGAATCACAGATCTTTCTTCTTTTCCTGTTGCAGCTCAGACCCTTAGGGTATTTCAATTGCCTTGACCATGCTGTTCTCCTCATTACTGTATAAAACTTCACTTGGGTTCAATGTTTGTGGATCACAGGAAAGCCTTTGAGCATAGGTATAACTTGTAACCACTTTTCATTCTGGCCCCAAACCTTAAGAAGCAGCAAGCTCATACCTCCATCTAATCCTCTCCTTTTCCTAATTTACTTGCCAAATCAGAGGGTAATGTGGAAGATGCTATCCACATGGGCCTTTCATATTGCAACTGTTCCTTTGCACAAACAAGTTCTTGGCTTGCTGCCACAACTACTTCAAAACACAACAGTGGCCAGGTAAACTATGCTGCTGTTTACTGGCAATCTGGACCATTGCTCACTAATCATCAGACTGCAAAATCCCCTCTAAATGACTGACTGTTCTTAGGGCATCTCCATATTCACATGATGGGCCTCCACTCTCCAGGCAGGCAGATCACCCACAACTTGAAACTCCTAATCCTATTGATTCAACTTTAGTTTGATGTTTCGATACCTGTACATAGCAAGAGCCATGCAACCATGATCAGTGCACAAAGCCCCCTATGGGTGCTCATTGAAGAACTCTGGGCAGTGTGATCATAGTGAGCCTGGCTCTGGTAAGTCTTGCTTTTCTCCCCTATTATCTCGGATTTGGTAAAAACCATCAAATCGCATTTCTAAAGCTAACCACCAAGGTCTATTCTATTATTTAGCCATGTCCTCCTTCCTGAGGCTGACTACTCAGGTCCTGCTCTCAAAGTACAAAAATCCAGTTATCAAAAGCTCCCCTTTGGCTGTGCTAATTAATTTGCCCAATTAAAGTTAAACATCCCATTATAAGAAATGGTTTCCCTTGTACCTCTAAAACCTGTCATTTTCTTGAGTGCCATTTTCCTATGTTCTGCAACTGTCTCTTCTTTATCCAGAACCAGTTCTTTGTCCTCTAGTACAAATACTCCTGCCCCCCTTTCCTTGTCCTCTATCTTTTGTCTTTGCCATCTCTTATTCCTTGCCCTTTGTCCCTATTGGGCTCCTTTGTGTTGAGAACTTGGTCTTGGGTGTCCTGAGCCAATAGCTTTCCTAACACTCATCTATACCTTTCTTACCCTCAGGTATACCCATTGCTCCTTGTACCCAAACCATGCACACACCTCTCCCTACTTCTTTGTTTCACTAGTGTATTGGTCTGTGCACCAATTATGGTGTGTGACTAAACATTTCCTGGGAAGACACAACATACACCTACTGTTTGTATAAAAAAAGTATATTAATTCTGTTATTGTATGTTTGTTTATTGTTCAAGAACAGAGCATTAAATGACTTGTTGATATAGGCATTTGTTGATCTGCTGTTTGTATAACACATACTAAGCTTCTATTTGTTTTTTATATTGTTTGCTCTTTTGGGTACCAAGGCTAAGGTTAGTATTTTTGTGTATGAATCAAGTCTCCTGTATTGAAAGAGATTAGAGGTCCTTGAATAATCTCCTGTAATATTTTAATGGATTTGATAATAGGGCTTCCATTTTAGGTTTTGTTTCTTTGTTTGTTTTCTGAGAGGCAGGTAATCATGTAGTGTCCGTACATCATTTCTCCTTAATTTCCTAAGTTGGTAGTCTGAGATGACCAAAATGATTCTATATTATATACCAAACACTCAGATGTGAACAGGATGAATGAATGATTTTCCACAAGGGGTCTAAAAGGACTACTTAGCTTGTACCAATGTAGTTGATCGAATTCCAGAATCTCATCTGAGGTAAAAGGTTAGTCAGAAAACCATCACATGCTCCAGAAAGAGAGAGGCCAAGGTAAGACATTAGTATCCTACACAAAATGCTACCTGGGAGGTCATTGCCTTTTGTGGGTAAAATTAATTTACCCAGGCAAGGAAAAGAAAAATAAGAGTCTGTTTAAACATACTGGAAAAGAGGCAATAAGGGAACACCCACTAAAGGGTGAGAAGGAAGAAGAGATCTTTCCTAACAATTAAGAAAAAATAGTTGCTTTTCTTATTCCTGGACAATTTGATTCAGAGCTACATAAACTGTTGGGAAACTCATTTTCTTGTTGTATAGTAAATTTTAGTGCATGAATTGACAGAGGCTGAACTATTCATTAGCAATTAGGCTCCAGGTGTCTGAATGAGGAATTTTAAATCTGTGGGAGTCCCAAATAGTCTTTGGTGTCAGTGTTAAAGTTTGGGAAGTTAGCTGTTGTTTCTGTTTGTTATCTCAAAATAGGTACCATAATTCTACCTTGTAACAAAAGATGGCTGATCTGTACCAGTATGAGAGAGATCCTCAAAATGCTTGTTGAAAATTATATCTGTTCATTGCAGTGCGTGTATGTGTGTGCTTTGTGTGTATATAAATATTTAGATATTTAGTAATACTTGACCCCTTAAATATTTTTCTTTTTCCTTTGATGTTTCTCAGCCATATATTGTCTTAAATTTTTAAATGTTTCTGACCTAAATTTTTGTTAAAATTTACTTTATAATATGGACATATTTCAGGCCAAAGATACCTATTACATAATGAAAGAGAAAATGAAAAAAAAATACATGAAATGCTTATTTATGAGAAAAAGTTCTTGCTTGTAGTAGGAACCTTCAGGCACCAAAAGTAAAAGCTAATTTTCCTTTAATGTTAGGGACACTGCCTTGATAATATTTGAGATGTACTGCCCAGAGGCATCCTGTCATATCATCCATGGGCTGTTCCTTTAAAAAAAAGTACTCAGGTAAAGAGAATCTAAGATTTTGGACAACAGATGGTCAATTAGTTGTAAGCATAGCATTCGATTTCATAAAACAAAAGCAAATTCTAAATATTGTGAATAAAGGAAAATATATCCTACAGCATGTCTTTGATGATTTATTTATTCAAGTGGTGTTATTTAAAATAAATCTGCTGCTGTCTTTAAAAATATATCACAAAGAATTTATACCTCTGATGAAACTATTATCCAGGGCATACACTAATTGAAAAAAATCACACCAACTTTTCCTTTGCATTGTTTCATATAACATTTAAATTCATGTTTCAAATGTTAAGTGTGGGGACTTGCAAAAGATGTGGTTTTTAATGTATCATCTATTTTTTAGCTATGTTCATGAGTGTGTGTGTATGTGTGTGTGTGTGTATGTGTGTGTGTGTGTCTGTTATTTTGGCTATCAATTCATTAGGTCAATGAAGTTGTCAAGTTTTATAGTAATGACATATTTTTAGAGTGCTATTTTAATAGACTGGAAAAGTCTCTACCTGTTTTCTCTTGTTGAAAGAAGTAGTTATTCTTTTTTTCTTTTTCTTTTTTTCCCTATTTTACTGAATGAACAATTTGGAAGTTTTTCCAAACTTTTCTAGATATTTTATTTAACATTTTATTGATCCTTTATGAATCTCACAATATGGACCCAAATCCCACTCATCTTTCTGTCTCTACATACCTGCTCTTAGTCCTTGTAAAGGGGAAAAAAACACTGGTTGTAGAAATGGCAATGTGTGAGAGTGTGTACCATAGTATTCCTTCTTGTCCATACTTTGCTTGCACAAATGTTGATTGCAAAGAGTCATTGGTTGAGCGTAAGACCACTAACTCCGGCTGCACTATCCATACTGGACAACTCACATGAAAATGCTCTCAGATATCCACTTGTCATGGAGACCCTAAAGATCTGGATTTGAAGGACCAGCACCTTCGCACAACCAGAAATTCAATGATGAGTTAGATATTGGGGTGGGCCAACTGAAAGCCCTGTATCTGGGGCTGAGAGCTAGCAGGAACATCTATATTGTGCTGGCCATGCAAGGTACAGTGCCAGCTCTCCCTAGTGATGCTGTTGGTGAGGGGTGGAGCCAGCTCTCCTCTACTCATGACACCAAGGCCACCTCTAGGCCTGCTCCAGGTTACAAGAAGAGGAGAAGGGCATCGGGCCCTTGCCCACGCCAATTGACAGCCAGCTTTCCCACCTAATTTCCTTGAGCCAGCTCAACCATGACCTAAGCAAATAGTGCGATCTCTGCTGTGCTTCTTGAGTGAAGTAAGAGTTGGCCTGCTTAAACCACTACTGCAGATACCAGGGACAAGGCTAACTCTGTATAATCCTCAGATATCAATATGGCTCTGGGTGGCAGCCCAGACTAGGGATGTCTCCTTGGCCATTGGTGGTAGCCAAGCCCACGACTCATATTGTATGGCCACTGACTCAGACATGCCCCTTTGTGATAGCACAGGCTAGGATCATATCATTGTATCAGGTAGTGTCGACTCATAAAAGGCATAAACTTATCCCCATATTTGATTTTCCAACTCTACTCTGTTTCATTGTGTATATACCCTTCTGCTTCTCTTTCTCTTCCATCTCTCCATTACTTACATGCTCTTCTTAGTTTCCCAGTGCCTGTGGATATCTGAGTTCCTCTCAGAGGTGTTATGACTGTGCCAATCATTGGTAATATCAGGTGCTGTCTTTTGTCTAGATTTTTAACATAAATTATTGTACTTATAAAAATATTCTGTTGCTCAAGGGGGGAGGGAGGGCCCTGAGGGCCAGCACAAAGAGTGGAAACATGCAACCTCTGGAGGTAGGAGGTGGGAGGGATCCTCCAGAATGCACCAGAGACTTGGGAAGTGAGAGCAGCTCAGAACGCAAATGAAGGGACCTTAAATGAAATGCCCTACATTGGTGACAGGGCACTTTTAGAGCTCACCTCCAACAGAAAGACAGGGCATCAACTGAGGGATGGGGTTGCCTTCCCACAGTCAATACTCTGATCCATAGTTGTTCCTGTCTGAAAGAACTGCAGGGAAGGAAAGAAAGAAGAGCCTGAAGAAAAGAAGGTCCAGTGACAGGCCCAAAGTGGGATCCAGCTCAAGGGGTGGCCCCAAGGCCTGATACTATTACTGAGACTCTGGAGCACTCAGAAAAAGGGACTTATGACTGCCCTCTAAAAGACCTATCAAGCACCTGAAAGGGTCAGATGAAGATATTTGCAGCCAACCAATGGACAAAAGCTGCTGATCCCTATGGCTGAATTAGAGGGAAGCTGGAAGAAGCTGAGGAAGAGGACAACCCTGTAGGAGGACCAGCAGTCTCAATTAATCTGAATGCTGTAGGTCTCTCAGATACTGGAACACCTACCAAGTAGCATATGCCAACTGATATGAGGCCCCAAACACATATAAAGTAGAGGGACTGTGAGGTCTGGGTTTAGTCAGAGAAGTTGCACCTCACCCCCAAGATACTAGAGGCCCCAAGGAGGTTAGAGGTCTGGTGGGGTTGAGTGGGGGATGGGGACATTCTTGTGCAGACAGGGTGGGTAGGAAGGAGGTATAGGATGTGGAACGGTCAGAGGGTAGACCTGGAGGGGAATAAAATCTGGAGTTTTAAATAAATAGATAGATAGATAGATAGATAGATAGATAGATAGATAGATGAAAAAATATTTGGTTGCTAATCTTCATTTAAATATTATGAATATGACACATGTCATGCCTATGACTGTATAATATTGTAGAGAATATACATATTATTCATAATTATTTGTTCAATGTAAAAGATTTCACTCACTTAAAATAATATTTTAATTATTTTATCATAAGGCATAATTACTTTTAATTTTAAAAAATACATATTTATTTTATGCCTATGAATGTTTTGCTTGCATGTATGCCTGTACACTATTTGAGTGCCTGCTTTCTCAGAGTTCAGAAGAAGAAGTTAGATCCGTGGAACTGGAGTTAAAAATAGTTGTGAGCATCCATGCAGTTGGTGAAATTGAATTCTGACCCTCTGGAAGAACACTAAGTACTCTTATCTGCTGAGTCATCAGTCCAGCAACTCCACAATCCATTTAAAAAGTACTTTTCCAGAAAGAGGAGATAGGTCCATGTAAGCTTATCATACACTGTACATGCATGCTCACAGAGGTACATCACACACACACACACACATACACACACACATACACACATATATCTCATGCCTCTCTGATCCTAGCATTTCCTCAAAGAGACAGGAAGACTAGAGAATCCTACAAGCTGGCATATATGTGAGCACATACACACACAAAAACATCATACACCACACATGTATATACATTCTCTCTCTCTCTCTCTAATACACACAATACACAGACATACACACAACACACACTTTAAATTGCATCAAGTTTCTCTCCGTTTAGTTTGATGTTGGCTACTGGTTTGCTGTATATTACTTTAAGGATGTTTAGGTATGGGCCTTGAATTCCTGTTCTTTCCAAGACTTTTAGCATGAAAGGATGCTGAATTTTGTCAAATGCCTTTTCTGCATCTAATGAGATGATCATATGTTTTTTTTCTTGGAGTTTGTTTATGTAGTGGATAGCATTGGTGGATTTCGTCATATTGAACCATCCCTGCATCCCTGGGATGAAGCCTACTTGGTCATGGTGAATGATCGTTTTGATGTTTTCTTGGATTCGGTTGGCAAGAATTTTATTTAGTATTTTTGCATCAATATTCATAAGAGAAATTGGCCTGAAGTTCTCTTTCTTTGTTGGATCTTTGTGTGGCTTTGGTGTCAGCGTAATTGTGGCTTCATAGAAGGAGTTGGGTAGAGTTCCTTCTGTTTCTATTTTGTGGAATAGTTTGAAGAGTATTGGTGTTAGGTCTTCTATGAAGGTCTGATAGAATTCTGCACTGAAGCCATCTGGTCCCGTGCTTTTTTTGGTTGGGAGACTTTCTATGACCCTTTTTATTTCTTCAGGTGTTATGGGACTGTTTAGTTGATCTATTTGATCCTGATTTAGTTTTGGTGTCAGATATCTCTCTAGGAAACTGTCCATTTCCTCCAGATTCTCCAGTTGGGTTGAGTATAGGCTTTTGTAGTAGGATCTAATGATTTTTTTTGAATTTCCTCAGTTTCTGTGGTTAAATCTCCCTTTTCCTTTCTAAGTTTGTTAATCTGGATACTGTCTCTGTGCCCTTTGGTTAGTCTGGCTAAGGGTTTATCTATCTTGTTGATTTTCTCAAAGAACCAGCTCCTGGTTTTGTTGATTCTTTGTATGGTTCTCTTTGTTTCTACTTGGCTGATTTCGGCCCTGAGTTTGAGGATTTCCTGCCTTCTACTCCTCCTGGGTGAAATAGCTTCTTTTTGATCCAGGGCTTTCAGGTAGACAAAATGGCAACCAACAAATTGGGAAAAAATCTTCACCAACCCTACCTCTGATAGAGGGCTAATATCCAATATATACAAAGAACTCAGGAAGTTAGACCCCAGGGAACCAAATAACCCTATTAAAAATGGGGTACAGATCTAAACAAAGAATTTTCACCTCAAGAAATTCAGATGGCCGAGAGGCACCTTAAGAAATGCTCAACATCATTAGTCATTAGGGAAATACAAATCAAAACAACCCTGAGATTTCACCTCACACCAGTCAGAATAGCTAAGGTTAAAAACTCAGGAGACAGCAGGTGTTGGTGAAGATGTCGAAAAAGAGGAACACTCCTCCACTGCTGGTGGGGTTGTAGGATGGTACAACCACTTTCGAAATCAGTATGGTGGTTCCTCAGAAAACTGGACATGACACTTCCAGAGGAACCTGCTATACCTCTCCTGGGCATATACCCAAAGGATTCCCCTGCATGAAATAAAGACACATGCTCCATTATGTTCATAGCAGCCTTATTTATAATAGCCAGAAGCTGGAAAGAACCCAGATGCCCCTCAAAGGAGGAATGGATACAGAAAATGTGGTATATTTACACAATGGAATACTACTCAGCAATTAGAAACAATGAATTCACAAAATTTTTAGGCAAATGGTTTGATCTGGAAAATATCATCCTAAGTGAGGTAACCCAGTCACCAAAGAATACACATGGACTGCAATCTCTGTTAAGTGGATATTAATTAGCCCAGAAACCCTGAATACCCAAGGCACAAATTGCATAACAAATGAATCCCATGAAGAAGTATGGAGAATGTCCTGATCCTGGAAAGGAATGATCTAGCATTGGAGGGGAATATAAGGACAGAGGAAAAAAAGGAGGGAGGTGATTGGAGAATGGATGGAGAGAAGAAGGTTTATGGGACATATCGGGAGGGGGGATCCGGGAAATCATTTGGAATGTAAACAAAGTATACAGAAAATAAAAATATTTAAAAAAAATTAAATTGCATCAAGTATGAAATGATTCCCATGTGATTTTTCAGTTGATTTTCATACAAATTGTAAGAATTAGATCTTTTGTCTTTGTAAATAATTATCACAATGTCAATAAATTTATGTGATTTATAATTTGAATCTATATTTATGCTTAAGATTTTTATGTCAATGAAAAGAATGATCACTTTAGGAATTTTATGGTTTGATTCATTCTACAGAATGATAAACTAGGATGAAAGATTGAAAGATTAAAAAAAGTATGTGTAAGATACAGATTTTCTGAGCAAATGAATTGATGGTAGATAGGAAAATACTATATGCCTCTCTTACTTAATGTTCAACAGATGAGTATGTATTTTGTTATTTATGATGATACATTAGTTTAAGAAACCCGTAATTTGAAGGTATAGTCTGGATTCACAATCCCCTTGTCCAACCTGCTACAGTTCAGGACCTCAAATAAACTTTTCCACTTGGACCAGATCTATTCAAGCTAAAAGTCTTTTGAAAATAGAACTCATTTTTTCATATCTTACATCACAGTATGATTACTCATTCCTTTACTCTCAGCTCCTTCCAGAATAGAAAAATCCTTGCTGATACTAACTTGAATCAAAGAGAAAATAAGCCTATGTTTTAAACTGATCTTATAAAACTGGTTGATAAATACCTTCTGACAAGCTTGAAGAAAATGAATTCAGCACCCATATGGTTGTGGAAACATAAAAGGAACAGACTCTTTTATGTGTCCTGGCAATTCAGAGGGTGATTAAACATGGCCCCTGATAAAAGGTCACACGTAACAAAGAGGAGGAATACTTCTGTCCTAAATGGATATCTGATGACATTTTCATCTACTTGTGGAGCCCAAATGACACCTTCTTTCTGTCAATATGGATGGAAACTACAGTGAATGCTCCAACACTGCAACCAGTAGCTTTGTATACTTAGAAATCAACAATTGCCTACATTTTACTTGGGTTATTGGATCTACCTAGAGAATGAAATTATATTCAACTGGCTATAATCAGGGTGCATTTTTTTAAGGCTTATCATCCAAAGCAGACTTTATCAGACACATTTCCTCAATAACAACCTGATAGATAGGTCATTTGTATAATTCTCTGGTTTACCTTCCCCAGATCCCTGCTTTCACCGAGTAAACTGGAGCCCCAAGCTCTTGCTTAGAACTCTGTATTTACCAAGACCTGGGACTATGTTAGTCAACTATAATTATACAGAGAAGTAGATCAAGGATGACCTTCCCACTTTTTTGTATTATTCTCCAAGGGATGCCCTACCTCTTAAATTATACCCCAGGTACAAGACTACTGGATCTCCTTGACAGCCCAGACTACTTACTAAGTCAGGTGAAGATCACAATTTCATTCTTTTAATTTTATTTCATATTTTTTGCACTTTATTTTTTATTCGATATATTCTTTATTTACATTTCAAATGATAGCTTCTTTCCTGGATACCCCCTCCCTGAAAGTCCCATAAGCCCTCTTCCCTCCCCCTGTTCCTCAATGATCCCCTTCCCATTTCCCTGTCCTGGTAATCCCCTACAATGCTGCATCAAGCCTTTCCAGGACCAGGGCCTCTCCTTCCTTCTTCTTGGGCATCATTTGATACATGTATTGTTTCTTGGGTATTCTGAGCATCTGGTCTAATATCTACTTATCAATTAGTGCATACCCTGTGTGTTCTTTTGTGATTGGGGTACCTCACTCCAAATGACATTTTCCAGTTCCATCCACTTGCCTAAGAATTTAATGAATTCATTGTTTTTAATAGCTGAGTAGTATTCCATAGTGTAAATATACCACATTTTCTGTATCAATTCTTCCGTTGAGGGACATTTGGATTCTTTCCAGCTTCTGGCTATTATAAATAGGGCTGCTATGAACATAGTTGATTATGTGCTCTCCAACCTGTCTGCCTATCTGTACCCTGAAAAGCCTATTACTTTAGTAGTTATCATTGAAAATATCTCAGGACTTTTCACTAAAATTAAACCCCCTTTCTGACTCTTGAAACGCTAACCTTATGTTTACTTTTAACTCAGAAGCTTATTTTGCTCCTATAGGAACTTGGCTTGGTTGTTTCCCCAGTCACACCCACTGTATGACCCAAGAGTATCTTCGTAGTAATCCAGTTTTATGTATGGTTGTATATGAATTTCTTCAGGTATATGCTTCTTGAAGACCCGAGCAGTAGCAGCCTATCTTTTTTTCATAATTGAGCTGCTCTCAGGTAGTAAAGGAGAAAGGTCTTTCTCTTTCGAATGATAGTAGAAATAGGGGTGTCAGGGACTGCTACTTTGTGTGCAAAGGCTCTAATGAGAGGAGAAATAGTTTAAAGACAAGTCACCAGATAGATACAGATGTAAGCTACCCTCAGTTCTTCCTTGATGCAGTTCATGTTTGAGGGCAGTTTAGATCAAGTCTCTGGCAGAAATATTACTCCAACTCCAGTGAGGGATGGGCTTAGTTTTCATGTTTGAGAAAGGTATAATTAATTTAGATAAAAGACAACGGAAGCATGAATCAAATAATTTCTGGTTGCATTAAATGTTTGATTAGAACCGGGCCTCGCAGTCATTTTCTCTGCCTTTGCTGGCCCTTTATGCCTCCTTTTTATAGGACCTGCTCTAGGGCCTTGTATATTAAATGGCCTTTTAAAGGTCATTAGACAAAGAATTAAATCAGTTAAGCTAATGATCCTCAAGATCCATTATTTACCCCTTAGCTAAGATCAAAGTTTTGAAATGGGAGAATGAAAGGACTAAGGCAACATCATTCTGTTCTATCTCCATTCTGCCTCTTTAGACATCTCTCAGCCCACTACCCTGCCAAATGGTTACAATACTTTTGGGAGCCCATTTGATATTTCCATGGATTTGAGTAAAATCCAAATTATTAACCAAATAATTGTATCTACCGACATACTCTGTCTGCAACAACTTCTAAGCTCTGCCAGGAATAAATGCTTTCAGGTTACCATGACTCTCATCTAACATTGATGAATCTTTCTCTTTCTATCTTTACAAATACTGGATTCCTGATTTGGGGCACTAAGAGACTTTTCTGAGGCTCAAACACATGCTTAATCTGGTAATCAGTAGTAGGAATTAAAACTTATAATTGGCTTAATTATATTTGCCAACATCCAGCTTATGCGGTTTGTTACACGTTGTGGTTTTGTTTTATGTTCTCTAATCATTAGTGAATTTGATCACTTTGTTCATGTTCCCTAGATCATTTGCATACCATCTTTTGTGGAAGTTTTGTTTATACTTGCCAGCAGTTTACCATGACGCAAGTTTTCTTCTACTTGCTGTTTGAGTTATTTGGCCCTTTAAATATTTTTATCTTGTCCTGCTATTAGATTAAAATATATGCAAATATTATTCTCACAGCCATCATCTCATCACATGACCCTCTTGATTTTGTATTGTGTTACAGATGTCCATGTACACACTAACAGACAAATTTGTAAGAAAAGTTATATTTAATTGCATGTAGTATTTAGGCAAATAGTGCATGTCGATTTACATCTTGAAATGTACATATTTCTATGCATACCAGAGTACATTAAAAGAAATTTCCCAGTGAGAATATTTCGAGTCACTAGAACGTTGCAGAAATGGTAGATTTACTATAATTGCTGTGCATACTAGGCTTGTCTGAAGAAATACCTCCTTCGTTTTAGCTTTCCATAGTTATTGTGGCATTTTAAGCATCCATTAGGCTATCTGCAGAAATAAAGGCTGAGTTGTAGAGAGGCAAAACAATAAATATACTAAGCTTGGGAAAAAGTAAAGAAACAAGAAGCTGATAAAACTGTCTTTAGTTTGAGATTTTAAAAATGGCTCCACAAATTTACCAGCTTCGAATCTTTTAAGCTGTGGAAATTTATTAGCCCTCTGTCTTTTACCACATTTTGGTTGAAGCCGCCTTTACATATAAACAGACTAGTATGTGTTATGTTGCTTCTGTCAAGAGTAAAAGTCACTTTCACATAAGATTTATATTTTTGAACCTATTATATAAGAATTTGCTAAGTAACAATGAATAATAGGCTGGACTTTCATCCTTAATCGTTAGAAATACAATGAGAATCATTGCACTTACCTTAAATTCACAACACCCTTATGGGTATTAAAATGACTTCTTATTTTCCATGTAGTGATAAGGCTTTTTTTTTTAAATAGGAAAATGTACTTGTTTTTGCAAGCCTTGTCAGATTTCAAAGATGTATACTTTATTGCCATAAATATAATTGAGTCATAAAAAAAAACTACACTTCAAAATACAAAGAATTTTTAAGTTATACCCTACAGATTACATCTGTAAAAATGAATCAGGATATGGCAGACACTCTTATTTCAAAAGTGCATTGTAATTTTAAAGGATAAATTTTTGGAATTCTTCACAAATTATCCCTCTTCACATTTTGGTAAAATTACTGGTAACATGGGATAAAAGTAACTCTATAAGGGCCAGGGATTAGCTCAGTTGTTGAAGTGTTTATCCTGGAAGCCTGAAGACCTGAGTCTGAATCCCTGAACCTAGTCAAGAGGCCATCCATGCACTGTAGTGAGTAATAATTTGAAAGCAGAGGTGGAGATATGTGGGTCCCTGGAGTTTACTAGCAATTCTAAGGAAATGAACAATATTCCTTAAGAAGACCTCAGAGTTTCTCTTCTGCTCTCTATATATGCCTATAAGGATGCAGCTACATTTAAATGACATTTACAGCCACCCAAACATGTGCGACTACTTGCATGAACCCACACACAGAAAAGGGGTTCTATTAGAGCTATGATTTGTGCTTTCATGGGAATTTGCACATTCATTCCAGGACCCTGCCAACAGTTGGTTTCTTGACTTATCAATAAAGAGCCAGTGCCCTGATTGGAATAGAGGCTGAACTTTTAGGATTCCTAGAAAAGAAATGCAGAGACAAGAAGAGGGATTCTGCCTTTAGGAGGGTATAGAAGACCAAGCAGGGAAAAGTTTCAGAAGGGAAAGCCCACTGACAGTAAGAATAAGGGAAAGCAGCCCCAGAGGCTACTACAATTGGGTCGTGTGTGTGTGTGTGTGTGTGTGTGTGTGTGTGTGTGTGTGTGTGTGTGTGTGTGTTTATTCCAGAGCTCTTGGGCAGGTGCTGTGCCTTGCTCAGACTCACTGGGAGCTTAGAGTAGATATTTAAAGACTTACTGCTACAGGGCTCCATAATTTTCTACTTCATTTGACCTTTGTGGATTTTTCCTCTACCATTTTTGTTTTTTTTTTTTTGTTTTGTTTTGGTTTGATTTGGTTTGTTTTGGTTTGGTTTGGTTTGGTTTGGTTTTTTCGAGACAGGGTTTCTCTATGTAGCCCTGGCTGTCCTGGAACTCACTCTGTAGACCAGGCTGCCCTTGAACTCAAAAATCCTCCTGCTTCTGCCTCCCAAGTGCTGAGATTAAAGGTGTGCGCCACCACTGCCCTGCTTATCCTTTACTATTAACTTATATTCATTGACACAAAGTTATAAAAATAGGAAATGGGATGTCATATAAAAAGTATTTTAAGGAAGAAGGTTTGAGTAATTAAATGAAATATTGCTACAGTTTTGATGAAAAATCAGAGAAAATGTAATTGTATATTTCTCTCTTAAATGTTCACAATATTTCCAAATAAACATATTTTGCTCAGAGAAAATAGCATTGATAACTTCAACTTCAATGGGAGAGAATGAACATAGCCAGTATTGTGAAATAGGAAACCTTTGTACACTGCAGACCAGCAATTAAGATTAACCTTCTTTTAAATAAAGTTACTCGAATCTTCTTTTAATCATTTTTCTTTCCAAATGTTTCTAAATGTTAGGGAGGGATGTATCTCAACTGAAAGCTAATGGAAGGGAATCTGAGTTAAAAATTCCCCAGAACGTAGATAAAATATAGCTACACTGAATGGATGTGTATAATATCAACTTCCCATGGCAGGAATGTGAGCAGAGAAATGAGATTCCTTAGAATCTTGTTGGCTAGATAGCTTTTGACATTTAGCATAAAAAGAACAATGAGAGTGTGTCTCAAAAGAACGTCAGAAAAAGGGCAGACACCTAAGATTGTCCTTTGGGAGAAAAAGCAATAGTTTGAACATAAGTACCTTCATTTACACAAAAGATGTAGACATAAACACACATTTTACACACATTTTACATACACACACAAACACACACATTTGAATATGAATTTTGTGGTGTTGTGGCTCATAACTAATGAAAGTGTTATCTCAGCAATGGTAGGCAGCATCCATTGACTCTATACAAATAGATTCAATAAAATGGGATCAAAGGATTTTTTTTATGAGTAAAATTACAGCATTTCTTTGTCATTGGGAATTTTAAATTTTGCTTTGGCAAGAATTGCCAAAAGTCTTGCCATGTAAAGAAAGCTATTTATGGAAAAACTAGCTTTGCTCCTTGGGTTTACTTTGTTTCATATAATGTTCTACAGCCTCTGGCACTGTCCACGTAGGTCTTCCTATTTGATCTCCTCTTCAGACAACAGAAGTAGAAGACAGAAGCACAACTTTCACAAACAACTTCCATCTGGTGCAGGTTTGAAGCCCAGTGTTTGCATGAGGAATTGAACCACTACCATGATTTCCAGGCCAGGTTTTTGGTTTCTTTGGCAGAACAAGACTCTAGACACAGACTTGGCTTTATACATGTTTTCTTTGATTTAGCTAAATAGACCAATGAGCACTGTTAGAGGTCTTGTCTAGACAACATCCTGGATTGAGCTTGTCTGTTACCAAGAATTGATTTTTCCTGATAACTATGTCCTTTAAATTAGTAGTGGTTAGTTTAGGTAATCTGAATATAGCAGGCATTTGTAAGGAGGTAGACACCATAAGAAATCTGCCATTTGACTTTGGACTGTTTCCTGTTGTCTGACAGTCTTACACAAAGGCTTTTGAAAAAAATCTATGTAGCTTGAATCATTCATGAAACCAACATTTTCACAACAACCTGTAATAACAACTGTGTGACACAATATCTTTATAACAAATTACTCTGAACAAACCAGCAGATAATACAGAATTACATTCTGAGGTAAGCACTATATTATAAATTATTTCCCAATACTGTAGCTACTCAGAATGGCAGTTAACACTATAGTACATCAAATATTTTCCCTGAGATAACAAACTAGATTTTGATTCTGTATGTTATTTGCTATTAGCCATTCTTATGTATTTCAACTTACTTCTGATATCATTTATTAAAGCAGAAACCAAACTAAAGCAATTTTGACATATTGCCTTTAAGTACATTTCAGTACAAAATATTGCATGGATAAAATGTTAAAAATATCAGACTTGACTTTAGGCAATGATTCTATGAAAATGCCATATAAAACAATGCATGCCGTTAGCAAAGGAAAAAAAAGTTTGAGTTTAAAACCAACATAATATTTAGAGATGTCTTTCACTATAGCACCTATAAAGTAATCAAAACTTGGATACAAGTCAATTCTACTACCATCATTTTTACTGTAAAACAAAATAATACAAGATATTGCAATGGTGGTGTAGGGCAACTAAATGTTTCTAAATCATGGGAAAATAGCAGCAATTTTCCTTTAAATATTTATTTTATATTATATTTTTCCATATGGCATGTGCACAAGAGTACAGGTGCCTATACAAGCCAGAAGATAGTAGTGGATCCCTTGTAGTTACAGACAGTTATGAATCATCTGATGTAGATACTGAGAATGCGCTCTGAGGTCTAAGGAAAGATCATTATACACTCTTAACATTTGAGATATTTCCCCAGCCCTCAGAATTTTCAAGAGGAATGAAAACAATCCAACAGCTATGGTTTCTAGATCTCTAGTTACTTCATATATATATAACTATATAACTTCCCTTCTAATAAAAAAACAACACTTTTCAGTTAAAGAAATAAGAATAAAAAACTGATTCCACCATATGTTTTACTCCTGATTTGTGTATGTCAGACAACTTAGACTTGCATTTTATTGAGATATTAGAGGTCTAGTGCTTAGAAGGCTAACAATCCCAGGATATAACATGGTTTATGAAGAACTCATTGACTTTAGACCTGCAATGATACTATTGAGTTCTCTGCAAATTTAAAAGATGAAAATGTAAACCTTATATGGATAGTATCAAGAAGTAGACTATTTGAGAGATGATTTCACTGAATCTGGATCCCTCAGAAGCGACATAAGTACTATTCAAAAGGAAAGCCCAAGCTGTAAGCATGACTCAGTAAAACTCCAATGGCAAAGGCAGTAGCCAGCAAAACAAACAGAAGCTTGATGACTGCATTGTTTTTAAATCAAATATCGGGTAAGACATATTTTATTTAAAATGATTCATTTGAGATGGTCCACTTCTACAATGCCAAGAAGTTTCTATTTATACAATGCAACCAATGTTCCCCTCCCTTAGATGCCATTTGCAATTCTGAGAATGTTTATGTTTTAGGTACTTTTTGAATACCACTGACAACACAACTCTTTTACCTTCATTAATAAATATTATCTTGTTCCAGAAACATCACTATAGTTTGTAGTTTGAATTTTGATTTTATTTTACTAAGTTATGGAAATAATGTTTTATTTTAACAGTCACTGAATATCTAAGTTTTCCTCATAAACTCCTATTGCAACATTTACATAATCTGATGAGAGTATTTTTCATAAGATTTGATAGAATCACCTGAATTTTAAAAACATAAATTATTCCTGTTCAATAATAGATTCCTTGACATCTAAGATCATATTGCTATTCATTTCAGTAACAATATATTTTCTATCCTATAAAGATGTTTTAAAGTATCAAGATTATAGTATAATTTTCTTCATTTTATGGTTATTAGATACATTCCAATTGGAACATTTAATTTTATTTGTTTCTCACAGGACATAATTCCATTGGATTTAAAATCTCTCTCAGTCTCTCTCTCTCTCTCTCTCCCTCTCTCTCTCTCTCTCTCTCTCTCTCTCTCTCTCTCTCTCTCTCTCTCTCTCTCTCTGTCTCTCTCTTACTAATTCAGTGGTTCTTCTTTCTTTAGGATACTAATGAAAATCATACTTGAAATGATAATAATGTAAGAATTATAATGGTTGTTGCTACTTATGTCTTTTAAGAATTTCATTTGCATTTTCTGAGCACTTAACTTGACATGTAGGCCCATTAATGGAGTTGCTGTTATATCACTTTTGACCTGATGTAACTATTTAACTAAAATAAAATATTGCTACTCCCTCCATTCCTCAAGATTTTCAGGATTTGAAGATCCATCTTCTCCCTCTCTAATTCTGTGCTGTAAAATCAATGTCATTACTTGGGGGTCCCACAACATGGCTGTACTCTGAGTTTTCCTATGAAGACAGTCTCACCTATAAAATGTTAATTGTTAGTATGTTTGTCTGCACTCTAACAGTCATCTGTGTAAATGGTATACAAAGCACCCACTTCCTCTTGAGTAAACAGGAACATAACACTTAACCCAAAGAAGAGGAAGCCTCAACTGACTATGGATAGATGGTAGTAATAGAAGCTATCTTGTATCTGTATGCAGAGGTCACAGAATGGCGATTCTATCTAAAATGAGCATTTTACTAATATCACAGTTATATGTCTTACTGGAGTATATACTATTACTTCCTTGCCTCAACTACATTTTTTGTGATTTATCCATAGGAATGATCTCTAGGAATCTAACTGGCCTTTGAACTTACATTTGCTATCTTCATATTATAATGCCATAACTAAGCATTCATTGCATAACATTGAGATTTTAGTAACAGCATAAGACAAAATGATAATTTATAATTTATGTATCGACTTTTTGCTTCTCAAATATATTGAAAATGCTACTGCTACTGACCCTTGCCACCAAACCCAGGAGGACCTAACTCTGCTACACTTATAATTGGTCTTTTATTTTCTGTTAAACTTCATATTTTGCTATTGCCTGTTTCTTAATATAGTTTACCCTAAGCTTAAGCTTTGCAAGCTTTAATATTGTTCTTTGATGTCTTCAGAGTTTATTTTGAACTGTGATCTTCCATTCTGCCCACAAATCTGCTTTGATGCCGTTAGCTATCTTTCTATGCTTAATATTTGTTTGTTAGTTACAAAATTTATAGTATCAAAAGCACTATACACAGACTTATAAATTATACATTGCATAGAATTTTAGTTTTATATTTTCAGTGTTTGCTTGCTTATATTTTTGTTAATGAACTTTTTAATATTAAGTCTCCTTCATCCAGTGATTGGCATGTGTATCTGAAATACAATAACAATTTTATTGCATAACAAAAATACTATAGTCGTCCATAACAAAATTAGAAGCAATTTTTTGCAATGTCAAATTTTCCAATGGTTGATTTGCTTCTATCACACTTTAAATATTTTTATTAGTTATTTTATTTATTTACATTTCAAATGTTTTTCTCCTCCATGCTTTCCCCTCTGAAAACACCCACTCACCCACTTCTGCCTCAACACCCTAGCATTCCCCTACACTGTAGCATCAAGACTCCCCAGGACCAAGGACCTCCACTGTCATTGATACCAGATAAGGCCATCCTCTACTACATAAGCAGCTGGAACCATGGGGCCCTCCATATGTACTTTTTGGTTTAGATGCTGGGAACACTGGGGGGGGGTGTCTCATTTGTTGATATTGTTGTTCTTTCTATGGGGTTGAAAACCCCTTCGGCCCCTTTAGTCCTTCCCCCATCTTCTCCCCTGCAGTCCTTGTGCTCAGTTTGATGGTTGGCTGTGAACATCCTCATCTGTATTGGTTGTTGCAGGGAATAGTTAAAAATAAACTGCCCCATCAATTCTCCACCCAGAACTTAAGTGGCACCCAGAACTTACTTGTTCAAATCATTGCAGCCTCCAACTCCTTTGAGCTGCAGGTCTTTAGGTCTGCAAATTCTCCAGCCCCCTGAGGCCATTTAATCTCCTCAGGGCCATTTCACTTGGGAGTCCTGCACTCTGCCCCTGCACCCACACCTTCCAAATACCCAGTATTTGAGTGAGGTAACCCAGTAACAAAAGAACACACATGGTATGAACTCCCTGATAATAAGCATGACTCTTAATATTAAATAGTTAAACAATTGTATTTAAGTATATGAAACTCACAATTACAAGATGTCAATTTACAATGATAAAAGTCTTATCCCAGTTTTCTAACCTTTGGATAAATGAACATCTGACTCCACTGCTCTTTGGCTCTTCTCCCCTGCCAAGCTCTTCTCTCTCCAGTGCTTGAGCATCTCCTCTGTCCTCCCAACCCTTAGCTCTGCCTCTTCTTTTCTCTCCAATCACAGGCTTCGCACTGCCTCAATATCATCTGATAGGATATATCTTGTAACACTTGGTCAAGTTCTGGCAGAGCTTCTCAGGGGACAGCTGTTTCAAGCTCTTGTTAGCAAGTGCTTGGCGTCAACAACAGCCCTGATATTCCTCAACAAAGGAATGGATACAGAAAATGTGGTGCATTTACACAGTATAGTACTATTCAGAAACTAAAAACAATGATTTCATGAATTTCATAAGCAAATCAATAGAACTAGAAAATATCTTCCTGAGTGAGGCAACCCAGTAACAAAAGAACACACATGGTATGAACTCCCTGATAAAAGAATATTAGGCAAAATGCTCAGAATACCAACTCTAAAGTTTTAAGTATTTTGATTCCTTTAATATTATTTAAGGAAATGGTTTGAGAAGGAATTAATAGTTGTTTTTAAGGATTATCTTGATTTTATTCAAGTTTACTGCTTAGAACATTGTAGGAATAATATTATGGATATTGTTTTGTATTTTATTACATCACAAGTAATTGAATGTTTTACTAATTAAAATAATGAAAATCAATGCAATTTTCTATAAGTGTTTTATGAAACAATTTCATTATGTGGGTTAGGTTTCCTTGAATTGCTGTTGTATTAGAGTTTTCACAGTTAATTTTTGATGTGCTTCATTTATTAGCTGCAGTCAGGCAGAATGTTATTAACCAGAACTATTTTGTTATTCTAAAATGAAGTTATTTCAGAAAATATCAGATAAAATTAATAATTTCCCTTTGCTTATTTTAAGATTACAATATTAATGACCTAGTTAACTACCCATGGTGAAAATGTATCTTAATTTATGCAATCTAATTGGATCTTCATTATTCAACCTTTATAATTCTCAAATAAATCTTTAATAAAGGTTTTTCAAAATATATTTTGGAGGGTGTTTGCTATTTTATGACACATGCTTTTATGGTCACAATTTATATATTCAGATTTTTTTCAATTTTTAGGTATGCTTTTCAATTTTAAGTGGATAATATTTCTGCAGAATATACTTACCATTACTGCATTATGGTTCTTACATGAGCAGAATTAATTATTTTACCTTTTGAACATGTCATAAGTTTCTAATGATATCTTATATTTCAAATTTAGAGTTATTAAGATTATTTTATTTTTATTTATTTTTATTTATTGCATGTCCTGATCCTGGGTATCATCTATGAATTTATATATTTGACATCAATACATCTAGCATTTACACAAATATAAGTGTACATATAAAGAAAAGACCTCTGTGTCATATTGCAAATCTGTATATGAGTAAGTTAGATAAGTAACTTAGATAAACATATCGATTGAGGGGACTAGATTGGTTAAGCTCTTGGTTCAGAAAATTTGCTTTTGATATTGGAAAACATCATTTTCAATTTTTAGCACACAGCTGGTGGATCTCAATCATCTATAAATTCCTCCAGCATTACAGCAACTGAAGCCATGCATCTTAAAGCAAAACATACAGTTACTACTTAACTAAACCATCATAAGTCTTAATTAAGTTCTGTATATTTTTCCTTATACCTACAGATAGGTATAGTCCTCATCCTTCAAGATAACTTTTCTATGCAACAGATAGAAAACAATGCAGAAACTACTACAATCAGACTTATGGAGAATAATCTAAATGGAAATATCTAAAACACACTCTTGAACTTCAAGCAGGGAACACTGTGGAAAGGGAACAGAAAGCTTGTATGATTCTGTGCATCAGAGTGCTTGCTCTGATATTGTGTGTCTTAGTAATGTCAGAGGCTACACTCAAATTTTCACTAACATGACTGCCTATATAAGTGCTGAACAAGGAAAATAACAATATATTTGTTAAGGTGGACATTGAAAGGCTTTACACTACAGAAAGAACTACAAGCAAGAAAGAAATCTTGAGCATGAAAAAAAACCAACAACTTTCCCAGGGAAGAACACACCCCAGGTGGTTATCCAACAACAAAAGGTCAACTGTGAAAACATATTTATAAGTAACGTACAGACTATTGAGGAATGCATAATATTATAATACATACACTATAACAAAAGAAGAAAGGAATTTATGAATTTGAAAGGGAGCAATAAGAGATGTATGCAATGGCTAAGAGGGAGAAAATGGAATACTAAAATGATACAATTATTGCCTTAGGGTTTTATTGCTGTGAACAGACACCATGACCAAGATAACTCTCATAAGGACAACATTCAATTGTGCCTGGCTTACAGGTTCAGAAGTTCAGTCTACTATCATCAAGGCAGCAACATGGCAGAATCTAGGCAGTCATGGTGCACTAGGATCTGAGAGTTTTACAACTTCATTTGAAGGCTGCTAGGAGAAGACTGGCTTCCAAGCAGATAAGATGTGGGTATTGAAGCTCACACCCACAATGACATACCTACTCCAACAGGGCCACAAATTCTAATAGCCACTCCTGGCCAAGCATATACAAACCACTACATCCCACTCGTCTCCCATAGGCTTGTTAAAACACGTGTATATGAGGACCATACCTAAACTTGACAAAAATGTATATTTAGTCAAATTTCCAAAGTCTCAACAGTCTATGGAAGTCTTAACAATGATAAAAGTCAAAAGCTCAAAGCCTCTTCTTAGATTCATCAAATCAGTTAACTGTAATCCCCAAAGGAAGACAGGAAACCTGCTGGGAAAACTAAAACATCTGCATGTCTGATCTTCAGATTTCCACTCCTTTTTCTTCTTCCTTTTCTTTCTTTCTTTGACTGCAACAAACTTGTTTTTCTATGCAGGTTCCACTCTGTTAGCAGCATTCCTCAGCAGATATCCAGCTAGATATGACTCTACCATCTTGAAAAATCTTGGGGTCTCCAAGGCAATTTCAATATTACAGCTTCTTGCTTCAATGTCTGCAATCTACACACAATCTTTTGGGATCCTCCAAATGGCTGGTGTCACTTCTCCAGCTCTGCATCCTTAGCACTCTAAGTTCAGGCTGATCTATTCTACTGTTGCTGCTATTCTTGGTGATCATCCCATGATACTGGCATCTTCAATACCCTGGGGACTTCCACTGCAACTACGCTTCACCAATAGCCTCCCATAAGCTCTCTTCATGATGCCAAACCTCAAATCCTTTGCATGACCACATCAGTCCTGGGCCATCAACTTTAACTGAGGGATGCACCTCCGCCAATGACCTTCCATGGGTTCTCACAGTGTCAAGTCTCAGCTGTTCTTCATGAACTCTTCAAGACTTCAAAATGAATACCATCTGTGTGGTTCTCACACATTACCAAGCACTGCTGCAGCCCTAGGTACAACACTGGCTATGTCTGGAACACAGCTTCTTTGTGTTCTCAGAAAACACTTCCCAGAAGATTTCACCTAATTGATGCTGATCTCTTCGCAATAACTGCTAATTTCTTAGCCCCAGCTAACCAGTATCAATTGTCCCAATAGACCCTTGTGTTTGTGACTTTAAAGACAGAGCCTTGGTCAAAACTGCTGAGTTCTGCTGCTTGCTGAGCTGCAACACCTCCCCCACCCCTTATTCTATTACCAGCTTTCTCTCTTCCTACTCCTTCACTGCCTATATTTGATTGTCCTGGAACTTGCTCTGTAGATTGATTATGAACTCAGATGTCTGCATGTCTGTCTTCTAAGCACTGAGATTAAAGGTGTTGTCTACCATATCTGTACTTAAGTTTTTCTCTACTTGGAACTTGCTCTGTATCATGCTGGCCTTGAATTCAGAGATATGTTTGCCTTAACCTCCTGTGATTAAAGGCTTATACTGCCAGGCCCGCACCTAAACTTAGCTGGGTGGGATTTTGCCCCAAGATCACCACTCCCATAATTCAATCTAATATTCTTGAACATAGGATTCAGCTGTTTGATTTCCCGTTTTCCCTTTAGTTACTCTATATTTTATATTTTTCCTTTCTATGCTTGCTACACTTCTACCCATTCTTCATGAGACTTACTCAGAGAACAAGTCTCTGATGGTCTTTTTTTTGAGTTTGAGACTTCCCTTGTCAATGCAATTAATGTAAATCTCTTCAACTTAGCCTCAGGTAGACTCTTCTGACAAGGAAGCCCACAGTGACACACTTCCTCCAACAATGCCACAACTCCTAATGGTGCTATGCCCTAGGCCATGCATATATAAATCATTACAGCTTCAAAAATTAAAAGAAGCAATAAAACATAAAACCAAGGACTAAAGTAAACAGATGATGTGCTTAAGACTAGTTTATGGGGAGAATAGAAAATCTTCCAAAGGAATAAAAATAGTTTAAAAAACATCTTGAAAGGAGTCAAAGACCATTAGCCTCAGATAAATGGAAATTAAAACTACTTTACCAAACCCCTCAGAGCTCCCAATGACTAAATCACCAACCAAACTGTACACAGGATAATGACTCTAGCTGCATATGTAGCAGAAGATGGCCTTACCTGTCATTGGTGAGAGGGGAGGCCCTTAGTCTCGGTGACCAGTGTATGTAGGGGAATGATAGGGCTGTGAGAGGAAACCAGGGAGGAGGATAACATTTGAAGTATAAATAAATAAAATAAACAATAAGTAAATAAATATATAAATATATTTTTTAAAAATTAGCATACTTTCTCAAGACTAAGTAAGATTGCCTAAACAATGACACCAAATGCACAGTGAATAAGGGGGAAAAATATGTAGTAACTGTTGATGGATCATCCACTGAAACAAACAAGGTGAAATTTCTCAAAAAGTTAAAAACTATCTGCCATGATTCATCGATATGACTTTTAATTATATAGTCAAAACTATCTAAGTACTATGTTGATCATAACTGTTTCTCCATGTTAGTTATTGCTCTATTCACAATAACAAGGCAATAGAAGTAGTGTATATATCCACCAAACTATGGCTTGATAATTAAAATGTGGAATGCTGTTCAGCTATTAACATAAAAGTGATACTACATTTTCTATTCCTTGAAGAGTCCTCTCTTCTATTAGTCTCGTATGAGATTCTTACCTTCTGTGTATTTTCTGATCAAAAACACACCACACATGCACACATACACATATCATACCACACAACATACACACTTGTGTGCACATATATGCCCACACATTTAATAGCTCATATCCATTTATTAGAAAATATGAAATATGTGTTTTGGGGGTAAGTGTTAGTTTCATTTTGTACATTGTATTGTTCAGATGTACTATATTTCCATTATCCACTTGTCAGTTGATAGACATCTCAACTATTTCTTATTTCTTGTTGTTATGCATATAGTCATAATGAGCAAATATCTTTATAGTAAAATACAAGCATCTTTTGATACCCATTAGTGGTAGAGCTTGTTCTCATGGCACATTGATTTCATTATTTTGGACAACTTCTACACTGATTTAGCTGTGCCTACCAGTATGCACTATTACCAGCAATTAATAAGTGTTCCCCTTTCCATGACAGTATATATTGTCATTTGTTTTATTGATCTCGGCTATTCTGACTGTGGTAGGATGAAATCTTAAAGTAGTTTCAAGTTGCATTTCCCTGAAAGCCAAGAATGGTAACATGGCAATGCTGCTAACATAGCTAAGGATTTAAGAATAGATATGTCATTTGTCCTAGAAGACAACTTACTATTATTATTTTACTAACTGACCATAGCAATAAAATTGCATTACCCATAGTCAGTACCTTGCTTAGCCCTCTTCAGAGAAGCTTATCCTTGCAGTTGATAGCAATTAACACAGGGTCCAAACAAGGTGCAAAGAGAAAGATACTTTGGACCAGTTATTTATAAATCGGAAGTCTTTATCAACCCTTTTCCTTCAATGCTCAGAAATCTATGTGGATGATGAGGCAGAAAGATTACAAGAGTCAGAGGTTTTAGATGAGTGCAAAGAAAGATCATCTTCTAGAATCAATTGGGTTGAAATACATGGGTACTCATAGATATTCTGACAGTATGCACAACACCTGCACAGGTTCAAACCAGACATGCCCTCTTCCTGGAGAAAGGAAAGTGAACATAAAGTCCCTTTGCTAACCAAAAAGCTATTTGCAATTGAAACTTTCTGGTAAAGACGTAAGCAGTTTTCTCCACTGGGTTGTCATTGGGTATACCAATAATGCTCCAAAACAGGTTCATACCTTGGAGTAGGTGACTAGCCCAAAATGGGACTCATTCTTTTTGTGTATGTTTTTGTTTTACTTTGATTTGATTAAGTTTGGTATTTTTTGTCTTTTTAAAAGTTTTAACTGTTAGTACCAAGACCTGTGACATCATATAGGCACCAATTAGCAGAGTGGGACTATAGGCCTGTTGCCAAGGCAACAGCCACCATATACCCAGAATTCAATGGGTCTACCTTTACCTGTAATTTACGTCATCATCTGTATATAATTGGGTAGCGTTTCTCCTCTCTCTCTCTCTTTTTTCCTTCCTTCTTCCTTCCCGCTGCACCTTTACTCCATCTTTTTTATTATTCTTTTTTTATTCAATATATTTTTTACTTATATTTCAAATGATTTCCCCTTTTCTGCCCCCCTCAACTTCCTGAAAGTTCCATATGCCCTCTTACCTCCCTGCTTTTCTTTGATCCACCCCTTCCCTTCCCACTTCCCTCTTCTGGTTTTGCCCTATACTGCTACACTGAGTCTTTCCAGAACCAGGGGCCGTTTCTCCGGTCTTCTTGTACATCATTTGATGTGTGGATTATGTTTTGGGTATTCCAATTTTCTTGGCTAATAACCACCTTTACCCCATCTTAAATAAAGCCCCATGTGGAACTCTTTGGCCTGGTGTGACCTCATTGCAGCCAACATCTCCTCCACATCCCCGCAGGCCCACGTGGTGGTGGTGGTGGTGGGGTGGTGAACAGGTGACCTGCATGGTGTGCAGGCAGACAAACTGCATGGAAAAACCAACATTTTGGCAAGCCAACCAGGAGAATGATGTCTAGCAACAGAGGGGTTCTGGACATCCCAAACTCTGAGGTCCACCTGAGAAGCTGGTAGAGGAAATAATATGTTAGTGTTAGTAGGTTAACTGGCTATAGAAGGAGAAGTAGGAGAACTGCTGGCAAACTTGGGTTCAGGTGAGGGGAGGGAGCAAAAATAATGAAGGTCCCAACTTAACTAAAAGATCTCTTCCTAATAAGGGAACGGGAGAAGTTGGCACTACCAAAAAGGAATGGGTGAAGGTAATATTTCTAAAAGTACAGCTAAGTGGTGGGGTCTGATGAGGAAGGTAAGGCTGTTCTCCTATCCCTACTATGGGAAAACACAAGGGTGAGGTGGGTCCCCAAAACCCCATCAGGGCCGAGTAAGTGGCCCAAGTGTCCAAAAGGAAGGAGATGGGCCGCGCACATACCACGATAGTTACCCGGGGCTCCCTTTTGGTGATGGGCATGGTCAGGTTGAGGGAGCTCCAGACCCTTCAGTCATCCATAGCCAAGCCTAGAAGGTCAGCTGGAGGGGTATCTGGACAGGATGGCCTTCTGTTCTGCGAGACACGAGAGTAATCGAAAGCCCAATGTCCCTCACGATGACATTTAGGACATGGTCCTCTTGGCCTGCTGGGGTTGGGACAAGCCCTTGCCAAGTGACCTTGTTGACCATATCTATAGCAGGGAGCTGGTGGTACCTGAGCCTTGGAAGGCCAGGGACCCTGGGTGGTAGCTGGAGCTGGTTGGACAGCCTTTGTCAGCATGTGGTACTTCTGTTTTCAGGTTTTTTCATCTCTCCCATGGAATACCTTGAAGGCCAGTGCCACACCTTCCTCCTGTGGAGTTAGGGGCCTAAGTTTAGCTTTTATGTCGGGAAGCTCTGGGTTCTGGTACTACTAGGAGACAAACTCACAGCATACTTTCTGATCCTCTGACTCTTATTGGAGTTTCACAAAAAGTTCTACACACTGCCCTGGGTCTAGAGGAATTATTTAGATCATGGGATCAGGAGGGATTTTTAAAGTTTTTGCTAAGAATGTTGAAACCAGGTAATTTGACCATATTAGAAGAGTACACAAAAGAGGATATATGGGAACTACACGTTGGTCATGATATGTTAAAGAATAATACAAAGTTGGGTCAGTGGAGAAGGGTTGGAAAATCATCTGAAAATAGTTGGTAACAGAAAGTGGATATGATCAAAACAGGTCTTAAGATACTCTAAAACAATAACAATTAAAAAATGGCTGTCTATCTCAACCACATGTTCAAAGCAGGATTCACTGTTTCTCCATTACTTATTATTAGAGTCTCTTAAAACTTCTGAAACCTAAACTTACAAAACTGATAGAGCTACTTTTTTTTATTCAATATATTCTTTATTTACATTTCAAATGATTTCCCCTTTTCTGGGTGCCCAGTCCCCGAAAGTCCCATAAGCCCTCTTCCCTCCCCCTGTTCCTGCATCTACCCCTTCCCACTTCCCTGTTCTGGTATTCCACTATACTGTTGTACTGAGTCTTTCCAGAACCAGGGGCCACTCCTCCTTTCTTCTTGGACATCATTTAATATGTGGATTATGTCTTGGGTATTCAGAGTTTCTAGGCTAATATCCACTTATCAGTGAGTACATACCATGATTTATCTTTTGAGACTAGGTTACCTCACTTAGTATGATGTTCTCCAGCTTCATCCATTTGTCTAAGAATTTCATGAATTCATTATTTCTAATGGCTGAATAGTATTCCATTGTGTATATATACCACATTTTTTGTATCCATGCCTCTGTTGAGGGACACCTGGGTTCTTTCCCGCTTCTGGCTACTACAAATAGGGCTGCTATGAACATAGTGGAGCATGTGTCCTTATTGCATGCCCGGGAATCCTCTGGATATATGCCCAGGAGTGGTATAGCAGAGTCCTCTGGAAGTGTCATGCCCAGATTTCTGAGGAACTGCCAGACTGATTTCCAAAGTAGTTGCACCATCTTGCAATCCCACGAGCAGTGGAGGAGTGTTCCTCTTTCTCCACATCCTCGCCAACCCCTGCTGTCTCCTGATTTTTTTATCTGAGCCATTCTGACTGGTGTGGAGTGAAATCTCAGGGCTGTTTTGATTTGCATTTCTCTAAGAGAGAGCTACTTTATAGCTGCCATAGCAGTCAAAATTTCGGTTGGAACTAGAAAATCTTATTCTGAGTGAGTTAACCAAGATCTGTACAGTGATATTGGTAGGTAGTGGTCACTTTTTAATTTTTGGAAAGTAGAATACAATTAGAACATCACACACATCATTTACAAGGAGGTTTTTATAGTTGTTGTGACAGCATCATTACTTTTGTTGCTGTTTAAACCTAGAGAGTTTCCTAAAGCTATATCCAAAAACGTTGTTCTCTAGTTCATGAAATTTTGAGGAAATAGACTCCTAAAGACTTAGAATCTAGTCGAAGGAAATATAGTCCTTATGGATTAGCAAGGACACCATTTTTATCTCAGTGAGCAGTTTGTCCCATCTGGTTCTACCAATGATGGTGTTTTGCCTTGTCACAGAATCTAATGCCACAGGATAAGTAATAATGGCCTGCAATAGCTGAGACCCAGAGTCACAACAAGCCTCTCCTTCTTGTGAGTTAATTATCTCAATTATTTGTTACATTAGTGGTAATTAGGCTAATACATCTAAATATAGTAAGATGGTATTAGGTAAGTGCACTCATTACCATGCAATTGTCTCCTTGTTCATATAAATGACACATATTATATTACAATGTTCTTTTATGAAATAAAAACACAAGCCTCACCAGACAATGTGGACTGGGCATCACTCAGGTAAACTACCAAAGAAAGAGAATGGTAGAAGGGAAATGATTAAAAAATAATAATATAAGAAGGGTGATTAAGACTTCTATAATAACTTCTACTAGAAATATTTCAATGTAAACCATAGAGACTATGTTAATGGAAGACTATGACAAATGTAGAAAATCAGTAAGCATTCTATATGCTTTAACCATTTCTTACATTCAAATATGAAGATGCATAGGGAACTAGCATGATACATAAAGCATTACTTCATCAAAGAGAAGTTTTAGCAGGTATTTATTTGCTAGACCATTGCTGTGTTGAAAATAGGATCAAATGCTGAGGGTCAGACCACTGATTGATGGCAGGATGGAAAGATGAGACACGAGATTGTGTATTATCCTGTAGGATATGAGAAGGTTGGATCTGAAAGCACCAGTATTTTAAAAAATGAGGCTATTAAACTGTTTTCCCTCCTGGGAAAAGTTAAGGTGTCTGTTATAAAGGACACCTTTTCCTTTGGGCAAAATAACTAAAGCAAAGAGATGGTATTGCTGAAGCAGGCACCTGATGTTGTGAGGGCTGGCATCTGCACCATTTTTATAGCTCTAACCTTGGAAAGTCCTTTAGTGCTTTCTGTGTTACTTACCTCATCAGTAATATAAATATAATAGGGATTTGGGGAAGCTTAGTGAGATAATGTCTCTAATGTGGATTTAGAAATAAATTAGAGAAATTAGTTTCTTGCATGCACAGCCACTGGCAAGAGTGATAAAGTGAACATTTGCAGCAGGAGCTGTGTCAGAGGACCTTTCAACCAGGAAAACACATTCACACCTTTAACTCGTGAGTAAGCCCACATAACACACTGATTATGGCTTTTAAATGAACTCTAAATTTGCTGTATAGACATTGTTAGCAAACTTAAAATCCCCACATGGAAGTAGTACTCTGGGATTAATTTATATTTATTAATACTGATCTCAAGTACTGTCCCGCAAATCAGGCCAAATAATGAAATTATTTCTAGTTTCTATGCTTATCATCCTGAAATCTCATTTAACATGGAGATAAGTGGTCAGGAGGGAATTTTTAGGTGTAGTGCTTTAAAGCACAGATTTTTATCATAGGGAATATATTAGCCTAAGATGATGCACTTGGAAATATTCATTCAAATATAAATTATTTAGAGCCATCTTTTCTAACCATTTTATCCTTGAAATGTGTTTTAATTATGACAATATATGTTCATAGGAATTTATTTTGCTTTAAGCAGAATTTCACTCTGTGATAGTTGGATTCCGGTTTTTTAACACAGCTGCACTTTTGTTTCTCTCAGCTTCTCCTTGTCTCACAACTTCACTCAGACCATTCTTATTGCAAATCAGGAAAACAATGCCACAGGAAATGATTACTTTAATCAGGAAGGATGTTTGAATATATGTGACTTAACACAAACAGTTAAATTGGAATTCTGTGTCGCTGAAAGAGATACCAATTCACTACAAAAGGCGACATCATGATCAGCAAACTCTCATATTATTTCTGGGTCCATGGAAATTTGCAATTTGAATCTCTATGGAATTTAGAATAGTTTCCTTAAAACGGAAATCACGGGAGAGGTCTTTCTTGATTCCAGGTCATTTGTATTGATTCCAAGTATAATATCTCTCTTTTACTTCCAAAAAAAAATAAAAAAGTTCATGGAATTCTCTTAATAGTGCTGAGGAATAGTGCTCATATTGTTGTTCCTCCTAAGGCATGGCAAACCCATTCAGCTCCTTGGGTCATTTCTCTAGGTCCTCCATTGACAATCCTCTGCTCAGTTCAATGGCTGGCTGAGAGTGCCCCCCTCTGTATTTGTCATGCACTAGCAGAGACTCCCAGGTGACAGCTATATTTGTCTCCTATCAGTAAGCATTTGTGGGCATCGATAATAGTGCCTGGGTTTGTATATGAGATCTGTATATGAGATCTCATAGGAGTCTGTATATGATATCTAAGACTAGGTGGGATTGTCTCTGGATGGTCTCTCCCTCAGACTCTGCTTCACACATTGTCTCAATATCTCCTTCTGTGGATATTTTGTTCCCCCTTCTAAGAAGGACCTGAATATCCATATTTTGTTTTTCCTTCTTCTTGGACATCATTTGATATGTGAATTGTGTCTTGGGTACTGAGCCTTCCACTACTCCCAGAACTCCCGGGGACAAAACCATCAACCAAAAAGTACTCATGGAGTTACCCATGGTTCCAGAAGCATAGGCAGCAGAGGATGGCCTTGTTGTAAATCAAGGGGAAGAGAGGCCCTTGGTCCTGGAAAGGCTTGATGCTGCAGTGTGGGGGAATCAGGGAGTACGGGGAAGCAGGAGAGGGCTGATGGGAGAACAGCATGAGGGGATATGGCTTATGGGATTTTTTGGTGGGGGACCAGGAAAGGGGACAACATTTGAAATGTAAATAAATATCAAATAAAAATAATAGTTATAGACTAAAAAAATGATAAGGTTAAGATGTAGAGATATTGAGTCTCTGTGTAATTACATAGTATAGGACATTTATCCACATTTCTTTCACCACTAATTGAGACGCTGGCAATGTTAAGCACTATATTTTCAAGATGTCTAGCTATAAAGACTTCAAGTAATTTTCTCATAGAATAGTGAGGTTTCAATGTGTTGAAAGACAATATTAGAGAAAGGATCTCTATTACTTTTCTCACTCACTTTGAACTACATAATTTCATGTAATATCATTAATATTTTATCACAATAAATTCTACTATAAGGTGTTTTTCAGGGGAAAATACATGTAATCTTTTGATTCTTGATATTTACCATAAGATGCCATCTGCTTCAAAAGCTAAATTATTTTTCCTACCCATTTTGCTGTTCTATGACTTCATGTATTCCTACTACCTGGAAGCAAAGTGTAAAACTCAGATCTAGTCTATAATGTCACAAACCACTATACTCACAGTTGAGCCAGAGGACCTCATTATGTCCTCTGATTTTGAGGCCAAAAAAATCAGGAAACAATAGAATTTCTTTGGATATCTCATGACTGTATGACACACTGCTATGCTTACTGTCATGATAATATTTGTCTGAACCTCTGAAACTGCCTCAACCAATGGAGTACTATTCAGTCATTAGAAACAATGAATTCATGAAATTCTTAGGCAAATGGATGGAGCTGGAGAACATCATACTAAGTGATGTAACCCAGTCTCAAAAGATTAATTATGGTATGCACTCACTAATAAGTGGATATTAACCTAGAAAACTGGAATTCCCAAAACATAATCCATACATCAAATGAGGTACAAGAAGAACGGAGGAGTGTCCCCTTGTTCTGGAAAGACTCAGTGTAGCAGTATAGGGCAAAACCAGAACAGGGAAGTGGGAAGGGGTGGGTGGGAGAACAGGGGGAGGGAAGGAGGCTTACAGGACTTTCGGGGAGTGGGGGGGGCAGAAAAAGGGAAATCATTTGAAATGTAAGTAAAAAATATATCGAATAAAAGCATGTTTCCCTTCATAGAAATTGTCTTGGTCATAGTGTCTCTTCATAGTATTGAAATGCTATGCAGAGACCATGTTCCTTCATGGTCGCTGCATTAGTTCTTGCCTTGAGTTTCTGCGCTGACTTTCTCAGGTGATAGACTAAAAGTGAAATGAGACAATTTCCTTTCTCTACAAGTTGCTTTTGGTCATGACCTTTATCACAGCAGTAAGAAAGTTACTAAGACATCAATTATGAGAGTTTGTATCACCAAACTAAAGTGAAATTTATAAGATGCTTGAAAACAGACAATGATAGATCTGTAATAGCCAATAAAAGTGAATTCTGGTGAAAGAAATATGCTGTCTTCAAATACTATACAAAATATTCATGGGAGTTGTAGAGAAATTTGGTTGCATAAATAAGGATAATGAAAATTATGGGAATCCAGCAGAATTTTTCAAAGTAAAAATCCAGATGATATATTAAATACCAAGGTGACTGTCAGGAAAGTGATTGAAAAAATTGCAAAATATAATGGAAAATTCCCTGACATGTAGCAAATGCAAATACTTCCCAGGAAGTAAAAACAGAGGTCTTTATAAGGTGAGGCTCATAGAAGATTTACATAAATAAAGTATGTTTAGATATCACTAGTAATATGATAAAAATAGGTTTGTGCATAATTCATATTTTAGCTGTATTTTTTTGTCTCAAAGTAGAAGGGAGAAGGTCTATATTTTGTTTTATTATTTTAATTCACTTCAAGACTTTGGGAAGAAATCCTGTGGTTAGATCTTGGTAACATGAGACTCTTATAGGCCTGTGCTATCCTGCATGTGAAGATGGCCACAGCACTCTAGCTTGCACTTATTTCCCTTTGGAAAGAACTTAAATTATTTTCAACTCCCAACATCACACATAGGATGAGCTTTGGGAATCAAGATGCAGCAACTCAAATGGAAAGAAGAAACATCAAAAATAGAAATGTTTGGGTGCCAAAGAGAATTCTTAGCAAAATTCAAACTTTATATGAACTTTTTCATATAGGCAGTTCTTATGATTAAAGGGCTCAATTTATGTCTTTTTGTTTGTTTCTGAGAAAGGGACTCACTTTGAAGTCCAGGTTAGCCTGAAATCCACTATGTAACCCAGGGTGCCTTCAACTTCACCAGTGTTGTGATCGTAGACACAGGACACTATGCAGAGCTTTGAACAGAAAATAAAACTAAACTATCCTGAAAGATGTAAACTAGATATATGTTTTGTGAGAAAAAAAAATGGTTTCAGGTATGATGTGATCAAAATAACAAAGTTCAGACATTTACAAGTAAAAGAAGTGTTTATACAAGAGTGAATGTCCTCTAAACTTACAGTTAACCAAAGAAGCAGTTACTTTTCAGTCTGGACAAAAGCCTAGAAGGCCTGTGAAAGGAGAAGAAATGTCTTCAAACATTGCTAAAGGGTGCTGAGTTGCAAAATTGGCATCAGGTGAGTATCAAACTGTTAGAATATTAAGGTTTGACTCATTTCCTAATGTATGGTAAGATAGGCAGAGCCCTATAACAGTATATAAGGAAGTTAAGTGTTGTCCCTGAAGGGTAGAACCAGCTATATAGCTTGAAGATGGCACTTTGCACTTATTACTAATTTTTGTTGGTAATTCTGTTTATTTTATTTTATTTTTATTATTTTCTTAATTTTTGCCAAAATTTCCCACATTTTTTATACATTCATTTTCAGAAGGAAGTGGGGAACATTTTTGACAGGAATTTTTTCAGGATGGGCTATCTGAGTCGAGGTGATATGTACATGTTTTTATTTCCTTAGATAAGAGGATGAGATAATAGCCATTCCCAAGGCTTCTAGCTCTTTCTGACACCTCACAGGCTGGTTCAACTCAGCTGTTCTGGCCTAAAATCTTAAGATAACTGTTTCAGACTTGTTTTTTGTTTTGTTTTGTTTTGTTTTGTTTTGTTTTGTTTTTTGCTTCTGAATGTATTACTCTGCCAGAATTCAAACTAATTCTGGCAATGTTTTAATCTTTTGTCTCCTTCTCATTCTCCAGTCATTCTGTCTTTACCTGTGTCTACTTTGTTCTCTTTACAACCTATTTTTGCAAAACTGTCCCAGTAAGAAACTCCCAGTAAAGATACTCTGTTCTAATGTGAATTAGTCATATACTGTCTCTGACTCATTCTGATAAATCTTTCTGTGATTTATCACTATATCTGCCTCTCAATTTTACATCACTATCAAACAAGGGTGCTTCCTTCTATAGATTAAGGTTACCTTCACCATTGTTATGAATAAAGGTATGGACTAAGGGTGTACCTATATTCCATGCATCATACTATAATCCAGTATATATCTGGATCACATATACCTAGAAGGTCTTTGGATGTAATACTTTGCCAGAGCAGCCATGTTGCTGGATTTAAATTCTGCTACATTCATATGAGCACAATTGGTATTTTAATTTTTGGTGTTGTTGAATTTAATTAAAATTATTTATATCCAAGTATATAATGTTCTTTGAGAATACTTCCTTAATATTCTGCTAACTTTCTTTATCAACCCTTTCATCTAATTTTAGAATTCTTTGTCTTCTAATTTCTTCTACATTCATTCCAGTCACAAAAATTGTTTTTCCTGCCTATAATTAACTTAGATCTCATAAATAAGAAAAATTCAACATATATTTTTCCTGTCTTAAATTTTTTGTAAATATATTCTACTTTCATGAAATATATACTAGCTAGCACCCCTTTCTTCGAACTTTTTCCAGTTCCCCCTATTTCTATATCCCCTAGGTTACTCTCCATTCATTTCCTCTTAAGAAAAGAGGAGACTTCCATGAGACAACAGCTAAGCAGGAATAATCAAGAAACAATAAGAAGAGTAGATTTGGTGAAGATTTTTTTCCCAATTTGTTGGTTGCCATTTTGTCTACCTGAAAGCTCTGGAACAAAAAGAAGCTATTTCACCCAGGAAGAGTAGAAGACAGGAGATCATCAAACTCCGGGCTGAAATCAATCAAGTAGAAACTCAGAGAGCCATACAAAGAATCAACAAAACCAGAAGCTGGTTCTTTGAGAAAATCAAAGAGATAGATAAACCCTTAGCCAGACTAACCAAAGGGCAGGGCACAGAGACAGTATCCAGATTAACAAAATTAGAAATGAAAAGGGAGATCTAGCAACAAAAACTGAGGAAATTAAAAAAAAAATCATCAGATCCTACTACAAAAGCCTATACTCAATACAACTTGAGAATCTGGAGGAAATGGACAGTTTCCTAGACAGATATCAGACACCAAAACTAAATCAGGATCAAATAGATCATCTAAACAGTTCCATAATACCTAAAGAAATAAAAGGGGTCATAGAAAGTCTCCCAACGATAAAAAGCACATGACCAGATGGCTTCAGTGCAGAATTCTGTCAGACCTTCTTAGAAGACCTAACACCAATACTCTTCAAACTATTCTACAAAATAGAAACAGAAGGAACACTACCCAACTCGTTCTTTGAAGCCAC